>NC_050590.1:8056028-8356028 GCF_013368585.1 Megalops cyprinoides
TTTTTCTTGAATCAATCTCATTGATGAATATCCAGCAGTTACTTGAGCAGTAATAAGTGTTCCTAATTTACTCAACATCAATTCATTTAGTTCTAATAGTTCAATATCTAAAATCCTGGGAAAAATATGGAGCCGGTGTTCAATGAAGTGCACGCTGAAGTTGTTAGTATTATTGTGCAAATTAATTTTCTGACACTTTTTCTAATTTGCATATGCTGCATAAGCCTTTAATACTCTGCTGTATATTGTACTGGATCGGTAGAGAGACAGGTGCAATCCATGGTCAAGCCCAGAGCAGGAGAAGTGGGTTGTTGAGGGATACCATTGCCTTTCCAGATCAGAGTAAGATTCATCCACACCCCAAACAGGACAGCTCTGTGCTTAGGCCTCCTGCCGGGCCGATGTGGATCGGGATCAGAAGGTCACGGCACCTGTGATTACCGTTCAGCGCCCCCCCCCAAGCGTCTTTTATTAAAACAACATTGAGCCGATCAATATTTATAGGGGACATAAACTACAGTGATATCAGGAGGTTTTCCCGCTGCTGGATGCCTGTGAGGCCCCATCCATCATGCTTCCTGTCCATACCGAGCGTGTGGGACGCCATGCACCGCACAGGAACGGCGAAGTGATTTCACTGCCTCATTGGGACGTTTCCGGTTCAAGTCCGATGGCTCCTTGTCACGTGGGTAGCCAGTGGCTGGTTCTCGATCTCCCTTCCTTTCGTTATGTTCGGGGGTCAGCCTCGACCTTCCAGTTTTGGGTTGAGAAAAACATATATTGCTGTTTATTACAATAATTTTGGATTTTTTACCAGTTGCGGAAAGAGTGACCGTAAGATTCATGCCGTTGAGAGGTAGATGATAAGGCAGTGAAAAAAAAAAATGTCTTGTCTGCAGTGTTGCTGGCTGTGTGCCGGAAATAAATAATTCAAGACCTTGGTGTCGGCTGGCCTGTTAAGCGCTGTGGTCTGAGATACAGAACTGAGAGGGGGAGTGCAGGCAGTCATCCATGCGTGAACTGACTCATTCCCTCTCTCCTCGCTGTCCGACAGCGGCTGCTCCCACAGCCAAGGGGTTACACAGCCTCAGAATGAGGGCTTTCGACATTGATCTCAGCTGTCTTTTCTATCTGTGGCTGTAATACCTGAAAAGTCCTCCAGAGAAGAACTATTTTATTGAGTCCTTATCTAAATGGGTTATTTGGATATAAGCAGATGACAGGGTTGCAGCCCTTGGGTGAGGTTGTTGTTGGCTTTCACAGCGTCCTCATCGCGGCTACCAGATCACCCATCTACACGGCTGCCCATCCCTTCACTGCTAAAGCGGAAAACCTACAGCAAAGGGCAGAAAGCTGGGATACACAGAACAAACAGAGCCAGCTCTGAGGGAGACAGAAACGCAGTGAGGCAAAAAAAAACATATTTACAAGACAGAAGCAGATAGAGTAGATATGGCATACTCTGCATGCAGGGGAGCCAAATGGGAGAGCATGATCGTCTGCTACAGGGGGTGACATCACCCCTTAGTAAGAAAACAGAAACATGTTTATTTCCGACGGCTGTTGATCTAGGTCTTCGGCGTGGCAAGTGAATCATATCTCAGGCATATCAGGCAGATAGCAAGGGAATATTTTACAGGAGGGAACGTATGACTTTTTTTTTTAATCACTGAGGAAACCCATTTTAAATGAGAGTTGAGCCCTACTGCCCAGACCTGGGTCTGAGCTTCTAATAATGACCAGGAGTTTGCAGTGCTGAATCACCGGGGTAGTTTGTGTCACTCGGATGACATCGGTGGGGATGCTCCTATCGCCTAGTTGGAGTCGTGGTACACTGTGAGAAATAACAATTGGTTGTCTTGCCAGTGCATCAGATCATTACCTCAGGGATGCTGCATTAGTATAGGTTGTGCTGTGGAGAGGCAGGTTTATAATATCATACAGTGGTGATTATAATAATGGTTGAAAGGGGGTAACAAGCGGGAAAATCACTGGAGCACGATAGAATGGATGGAACTTCCTAGCGAGCTCATGTGCATGTTGGGCTGACAGCAACACTAGGCTAACGGAGTGCAGAAGGCCTACTGAGTCCAGTACCCTTGCTCATGTTAACTTTCCCAGGGTTGTCCATTATTTAGAGCCCCTTATCTCCCAGGGTTGTGGTACGCAGACTGAAGACCCACCTCTTCAGACTGCGTCTCATTTCCACCTCAATCCCCGCTCCCTAAACACCTATTACTTGCATTACTTGCTTTTTTGGATTCTGTGATCTAGTGACTCTGATGTACGGTAATGTGTGTGTTTGGCTTCTCTTAGTTTCTAGGCTGTTTAATCAGGTTGCACAAATTAATTTGTGGTAATGGCTTGAATAGTGTTATGCCCACTCTCACTGGTCTGGGAGTGTTGTTAGCCTGGTCTGACACTATTGCTCATTCAACTTGAGTGGACACACTTCTGCCCTCTTGTGCTGCAAATCACTCTGGATAAGGGCATCTGCTCCATAAATATAATGTAATGCAATGGCATATTTTTCGGCCAAACATCTCTCTGCTAATAGAGGGTATCAAATAATGCCTCCTAACCCCTAAACGGATTAAATATGTGTGGTGATTAGCGGTAGCCGTACGTTCTTTGGAAGACGACGAGCTCCATACAAAGCGTTCCATTCCTAGATTGGGGAATGAGTTTCAGGTGTGTGTGAGTGCTTGCGTGATTGTGTGGGAAGTCAGAAGGCATAAAACTCGATCTCACAGCCGGGACGTTTTCTCTTCTGTTGCTGCTGCTGCTGGGGCTGACTATAGTGGGGTCATTTTCCCCGCAAGGTTACACGGGAAGCCGCTGAGTGGACTGCGTCCAACACGTAGAACTCGACACAGGTTTCACACAGCGGTCAGTGTGTGCAAGTGTGAAGTCAGTAGGCGGTGAAACTTTTTGCAATGGTCTATTCACAATTATACTGGTGTGTAGTGGCTCAGGTATTTGCTTTCTCGCTCTCTCTCGACTGTTCGCTTCACAGTTTCTCCAGCCGGCACCTGGAGTGAGTGGCCGGGTGGAGCTGGAGCTGACACTGAAGAAACCCTATTCCATTGGGAGTTTTTATCTTTTTAACGAGTGTATACATATTGATTACAATTAATTGCTATATATCCTTTTATACAGCTCATGTCTCATTTGGTGATTTATTATCTGTATGCGGGGTTAGCTTATTTATTAGCTCATGGGATGGGTCGAGGTCCTTCTCCTCGGTAAACTGAAGGTGGCGTAGTCCAGTTGATTGTGGGCCAGCTGTCAGGGCACCACAGATGTAATAGACAGAACAGTAGCTACTGAGCTATCAGCATTCACCACGAGAGCACAAACAGATGTACAGTAATATGGCAGCCATGCTTTCTCTCTAACTATCCAGCGCTTTCTGTATGCCATTCTCTGACATGTTTGACCCAGGAACTTGTTAGTATCTCCCGACTGTTGCAATTCTGCTGAAATGGATGCTGACAGCATTGTTTATTCATGACTTGATCCCTCAATGCAAACACCTCCCTTTGAAGGATTGTGCCTGGGGCTCCTGCCTTCTGCCTCCTGCAGCACGCTGCTGACAGTCCCGGGCCTCCAAATCCCCCCGCTGCTCCACAGAGCCCAGGATGACGAGGCCTAAGAAAATCACAGCCAGGGTTTGCAAGCTGCTGGTCTTTGTTCCTCAGGGGGTTTTGACTACTAGTGGTGTGTGGCCTGGGTGTCAACATCCAAGATCCAGCCGCACACTGACAGGAAGGTAGTGGGGAAGGTGGTGAAAGTGGTAAACTTATGATGAGGGCAATGCGAATTGAGCACATTCAACTCAAGCTGAGAATCATGCAGCTGGAAGATAGGTCACAGAGGACGATGCTGACTGCTTGCACAAGACAGGTTTATCTCATCAGAGGGTTTTTACTATGAGACAATTTGATTGGCTGTGCTCATATGCTGCAGTAAGACTGTTGGTTTTCTGCCAGTCAATCAGCAGACCCTCATGGATGACTGACAGGTGGCCCTAACCATTCTGAATTGGGTGTGGTGGTTGATGCTCCTACTCTAGCTGACCTGTTCTAGTACCTGAGGGTAGTAGTGAAAGTGGCTGTAGGTGTGATAAGGCAATAACAGTGCAGATATTAGGCTCAGCTGTCTGGTTACCTGGGGACCACAGCTGCTGGACCATTAGCAAACAAACTGAATAGAAATGGCAATCAATAAAAACAACAACAACACATCACAGTGAACTCACAACACAGAAACAGGGGAAAAAAAAAAACCTAAATGGACATTTACCAAATATTTTAATTTTATTCCATATTAAATCTATGTGTTTAAATATTCAGTGATTAAAATAACAACATGATTATATTCAAGCCACGAAAACAACTAATTACAATTACAGAACAGACATGTCGTATCAAATTTAAATTCTGTAGAGCAATCCTAATCATTTAAGATAATCATCTCTAATTAATGCAAATATTCTTTTCAGTCATTAATTATTTACTAATGAATACTTAATTCAGTTGGGTGATCCTAATGTGCATTATACACATTTGCGCAAAGAAAGTATGAGGAATTTTAACATGAGGTCACTGGGTGATATCAGACTCTGAATTACAGTTTTCCGCAATTGCTAAGACACATTTCTTGAAACCTTCCACCCTTTTCTCAAAACTGTAAACACAAAATCCATTTTTCAAACTACATTCACAAAACCTCTGACTCTTCTTGCAAAATCAAACAATCGCCTAAAAACAGTTTTATCTGCGCTCAAGATCAAACAATGTTTTCAGATCACACACAAAGCCAGTCAAAATAAAAACACTACTGAGTATTCATTACACACTACATCAAAAAATGGAAAACACAGTGTTCAGGGCATGTAGCTCCAGAAAAAAATGTTTATTGCTTATAATACAGTAAATGCATTTTGCGTTTTCCAAAAAAAAAAAAAAAATTCACAACTCAGTAACACAGTTTAGATATTGCATACTGTAAGTACTGCAAGCAATATAGTATTGAATGTCTGTGGATTCAGCACTTGCATACAGTAAAAATACAGTACTGCAAAAGGCCAAAGGACAAAGACAAAATGTAAATGAAAAGCACGTTATAGTACACTGTAAATGTAACTGCAAAAAAAAAAGTGATTCATTCGGCCTCAGCATCACGTCTTTGTGCTGGGTCAGGCCAGAGGACTTCATCTACATTACAGGCAACGTTCTCCCTAGACAGGCAATGGGGGAAAAACCCTCTGGTGTGCCGGATCCAGCCTTGGCAAGACTCCACACCTATGTCACCACAGGCCAATTCCATGGCCTGTAGGAGATTTTCAATGGTATAGGGTTTTCGGTCATATACCTTCCACCACCATGCAGAGAGAAACTCTTCTGTTGGGTTGAGGAAAGGGGAGTATGGTGGAAAGCACACATTTATGAATCGCTGGTTGATGTTGAACCACTCCCGTATCAGGACACCGCGGTGAAAACTGACTTTGTCCAAAATTACGACATAGACAAGATATTCTGCCTGCTCATGATCCTGCTGCTCATGCCTAAACATCCCGAAGACCACCCAGAAATGTAAGAAGATGTTGGGTGTTATATGGCCCCAAGGTGGCATGACGGTGGAGAACCCCACGATTACTACTACTCAACAATCAACACTGAATGTGTCTGTTTGAATGTACACTTACTTGCACATACTGAAATCGTTGATCTTTGACCCTTTCTGAGTTGCAGGGTACAGGGTATCCTGTACACTTGCTTCATGTGCACCCTGTTGCGTTGGAGGACACAGTCAATGGTGGAAAGGCTGACACTGTTGATTCCTTCAAGATTTGCATTGTCTTCAACAAATCGATGCTGTATTTCACACAGTGTAATGGCATTGTTTTGAAGGACCATGTCAACAATGACAGCCTCTTGCTGTTGGGGGAACATAGGAGTCCTTCTACCCTCATGTGGCAGTCTTGCAATTGTACAAAAAGACAGAGTTACAAAAAAATACATGCCCCCCCCCCAGTGTCCTTTATATTGGCCAAGTGATGTCCTGAAACATCTGTATAGAGTGAACTTTCAATGACCAAAAAAACCCATTACCTGTTCGTTTCTCTAAATCCCCTGATTATGGTGGCCACAGAGAATCTGCTGAGATTGGGTTGTACTCTTTGTCCTGCTTCCCTCATTGTCTTTCCATGAACAAGTACATGGTCTATCACAGTTGCTCGAATTTCATCTGAAATTACTGTTCTTGGTCTTGGTCTTGCTCTTCCTCGTCCTCCTGCTCTTCCTCCTCATACACAACCTCTTACACACACTTTTCCTCCTCTAACTCTCAGATTGTTTCCATCCATTGTTGGTATCAACCTTCAACTCACCCTGTGTACTCTGAACTGGCTTATATTGGTGTCATCACATCATTAGCATAAGTGTGAACAATTCTGAGTAGTTGTGTGTAAGCTATGACATCTGTGCTGTAATTGTGTTTAACTTCTGCCACCCGTGGTTACCAATATGCTTCACAAGTGCATCACAGTGCAAAATGTGTTTTAGTGAGTGAGAATGTGTTTAGAGTTTTGCAAAAAGAGTAAATGAGATCTGCAAATTGTGTCTAAGTGAAAATTTTTTATGGTATAAAGAGTGATTGATTCAATAAATGGGTTCAGGCCACTGAGCATTTGGTTCAGAGAATGGGGTTTAGTGGTTTAGCGATTCAGAAAAACTGTAAACATCAGATATTTCAAATATTTATGGTGCATGGTCACAGCGAAGTACAACAGTATCTTCTTCCAAACAAAACTATGAAAAACTGTATCATCAAATTTTATACACTCTTTATCTGTCAATTTATCTATCTATACATACATACAGTATATAGTGAACTCAGAAAGTATTTGGACAGTGACATATTTTTTGTTGTTTTGGCTCTATACTCCAGCACTTTGGATTTGAAATGATACAATGACAATGGTCTTGACTGACTGTCAGCTTTAATTTGACAGTGTTTTCGTCTATGTTAGATGAAACATTTAGAAAAAACAGGTTTTTTTTTTAATGTAGTTCCCCATTTTAGCATTCCACAAGTACTTGGACAGACTATATATATATATATATATATATATATATATATATATATATATATATATATATACACATATGTATTCTGTGTATATTAGAATATATATACACTTTTTTGGTGATGCTCTGCTAGGCCTATACTGTAGCCTTCTTAAGTTCCTGCCTCTTGTCAGGGGCTTTTTGCTTTTGCTTTCGATCTTGTTTCAGCGTGTGAAATGCATGCTCAATTGCATTCAGACTAGGTGATTGCCGTAGCCAGTCAACAATCTTGCACGTTTCGGCCCCAAAAAACTCGTTAATGTTGCGTAACACTTTTGAAGTCCACTATATGTAAGTGAATGAAATTCAAGGGGAGTAAAACTGAACAGGCTGGCTGATGGCAAGTTCTGCTTGAATCACTACCCTCAGAATATGTCTGCTCCCTGTCATCATGGTTTTATTTCTCCATCAGCTCTGAACTGAGGGTGAACCCCGCTCTTGTCTACTGCTCTGTCGTCTGTACACAGTCTGAGTGTCTGCTGTGTTTGCTCCTCTTGGCACCAAATTTGGCACCGTGTCAACTTCTGAGTAAGCTACGACTCTGCTGCGAGGAGTAGATCATTATGTAACTATCTGACGGATGCCCACATGCAAGACAGCTCACATAACAATAAGTTAGACTGTAGAATAATGCAAAAATGCAAGTGCGATACAACTTGTAACATACCTATCTAAAAGGCAACACATAGCTGTCTTATCCAATTAAAAAGAAAATTCTTAACCGTAACCCCAATAAAAATTACCATGTCCAGCCTTATAGTTGACCCATTGAAACATTCACATAACATTATATGACATACTGTTCTACCTGGACTGACCCAGCACACAATTGCTGCCCCCCCCCCCCCCCCCCAATCAGTGCTGTCGTAAACTACTGTGCTTTTTAAATTGTGCTTTTTAAATTGTTTCTTGTTGCCGCCTTTACCCTGACGCTCATTGCGCCGTTTGAAGTTGTTGAAGTTTGCCGTTTGAAGGTGTACCGTATTAGTTGCCCTATAGGCTGTAATTGTACAAATCTGATAGTACTGTGTCCTCAAACAGACCTTGCTCTCAGCTGTATGCACTTTGGTAAGTCGCTTTGGATAAAAGTGTCTGCTAAATAAATAAATGTAAATGTAAATGTCCAGCCACCTTGCCAGGCCTTCTCCTAGAACCAGGTGGGGTTTAATTTAATGACAGAGAATAATACTGTGCCTGTGGGGCTCACCTCTGGCCTACAGATTATTCAGCTCTCTGGACTGAATCGTAAAGATGAGCAATCCCATTGCTAAAGCAACATTATTGGTTACCTGTTCCTGATGCCTGAGCTTTCTCATTGACACTTCCATGAAGACCTCCCATGCTCTCCTCTCATGTCTACTCATGACTCTCCCATCCACCAGAAAAGGCTCCTGAACAGCCAAGGGGAGGAGCCATTGGGGGACAGGCTGAGGAGTAACCCAAACAAAGGGATCTGACTCCATCAGCATGCTGTGCACATCCAGGCAATCATTTCTGCAGCTCTCTGGGAGCGCCATCAAGCCCCACGTGTAATTATTCTGTCACTTAACAGGCTGAAATCATGCTGCTAAAATAATCAGTCCCACACTCTACAATTATCATCAACAGAAAGGCTTTTTTGATGGCTGAATCACAGATCAAGGAAAAGCAATTTCACACGGATAGATTTCCCTGTCACTTTCTTTTCTCTAACGCACAGAAGGAATACATGTTCTATTAGCATTCAGAGCAGTGCAGTCATGTGAAACGATGACTCAAAAGTATTGAAAAGACTGGAAGTTTTTCTGAAATTGCATTCTATCACCTGATTAGAAACGGCGGAATTTAAAATATGCAAACAATTACAAGTTTATGTGTACTGTATTTGAGGGGTAATTTAGTGCTAGTCCTTGGGTTTGGACCAGATTATTTTGGGTGGGGGTAAACAAGTTTCTAGGACTAAATGCATTTATTGGAATGTGCATACTGCTGCAACTCTCACCAAGATTACAATTTTCACTGATACATAGATCTGTTAATGGATTTGTATGCATTCCCGTCACTATGCCACTTTTCCAATCATGTTGGTGTCTGCAGAACCTGCCATGTCTCAAAAAGGCGTCAAGTAAGAGTCTTCAATTTGATAGGCAAGGGATAGGAGGAAAAATCTCTCACATGAAATGGGAAGGGTTCAAATTCTGAGGTAGAGGCAGAAGAAATAAGGCAAGGGGACCAGAAGTATTTTCTTCTCCTCAGATCTGATGTGTCTCCTGCTCCTCTACACACCTCCACTCAAGTGAGATTACCCTACAAGTGACTACACAATCAATACGTGAACAAAGACACAGTTCACAGCACAAAACGCTGCAGAGAAAATATTCAATTTCTCCCAGACAACTTGAGCCCCGGTCATTTCTGCTGTTTTTGGATGAATGCCTTCAGTGGCGGCCTGACAATGTCTGCCAGTAAAACGTTTGAGCTGTCATACGATGCTTGTATTTTTGCAGTTTTTTTTTTATTTTTATTGGAAAAGCTTGCCATGCATTGTTTTTTTTTTTCCAAAATGGAATTTGTCTATTCTTTTTTTTAAATGACCCATTGAATAAGTTTTAAACATCCGTCTCTCATTGTATTTTCTGACTATGTCTATCAGGTAATACTATACACTCATAAATTGACATTGAGCAATGTCAGTACGCTGTAATATGAAGGAATATTGTATTGTGCCTGTTTTTGCAGTTTGTGTGGTTTGCATAGAACTGGATTAATTAATTAGCTTACTTTTCAAAATCTTATCCTTTTGCAAATCATCCAACCAAGCTTGGTAAAAGTAATTAACCTCAATTCTGTTTCTTTTTGTTGCCCTGTGCCAGGGCCTAGCCTATCTGGGGGTCAGGTACCCCTGCTGCTCACTTGTGAGACTACCCCAGTAGGGGAAGGGTATGGGCAGCAGGATGCTATGAGCTACCCCCCCCCCCCCCCCCCACCACCCTTTATCCAGGTCGTTTGCTCCACTGAGAAAATACTGCAGTATCACAAGAGTATCACAAATTGCCTTCTATATAGTTTACTGTTCTAAACTTCATAATCCCTATCAAGTGAAATCTGCAATGTCCAGACTTCACCAGCAAAACAAAAATGAAGAAAAGACCCTTGTTATTGCAATAAAATTGAACAAATTAAGAGGGATCTCTTTTGGTGTTATTTTGCTGGCAAATAGTAGGTAACAGAGCCTTCAAATGCTTTATAATGTGTGGAAAGCAAAGGCACATATGTAAAAAGCCAAAGTGAATACAAAAGCTTACATAAGCACTACTACATGTAATTTTCACACAAACACCAAACCACAACAGCACGAAATCACATGGCATTCCAGTGTTAAAACACACTCCCCTCTTAAAAATACAAACAAACAAATAAAAAAAACATAGTTGCTCTTTAAAATGCTTTGGATGCATTCCCCACGAATCAGTGTAATAATCCTTGCTTAAATCACATGAGTAGCCTCTCTCCCCTCAACCAACATTCGAACAGTTTAAGAAAATATGCACTCATTTCCTTTGTTTAGTTCCGCTAAACCTTCTTAACGGAGGGGAGGTGGAAAAACGTGCGTGCCACCTGCCTCCCTCCTCGAACCCATAGCTGATGGGTCTCGTGAGACTGGCGGCTCCTAATCTCCCTGACGTATGCACAGATAGCGCTGCGGGATCAGCCCTGATACTCTCCCCCCCACCCCACCCCCGTCATCGTCACATGAACCGGCTCAGATTCACGCAGCCGAGATTAGGGCACTTTGAACCCCGAAGGCAGGCTGGGTTATTTAACGAGCCTCACCTCTGGCCGAATGAGCTGGTGCAATTGATGCTGGTGCAGACGCATAGAGATAAAGGGCCCCTTTCTGTTGCTGCAGAGAGGGACCAGGACCACATTTTGCTTACAGCGTGAGCGTTTGCTGGCTCTGTCGCTGGCGTACCTGTGTGGGTTCGGGCATCACAACTCTGAGGGCTGGAACAATGGCAAGACTGTTTTAATAGCACGAATTACCTAATCAGAAAAATACGCCCACTGTTCTGAAGTGTGACCAGTAAGCGCCACGTAACATAAGGCCGTGTTAATTACTGTAGAGCTCCTGTGGAAAACAAAAAAAAACTTCCCTTTCTACACAGGGTCTCTGAAGCGGTTAGGGTACTTCTGCATTTCTGATATGCATTATAAATTTCACTTGTCACTTATTTAATGCAAAGGGCAAACAGACTGATCATGAATTTTCAGTGGGAGGAAATGACTTTAAAAAAAAAAATCAAGCAGCCTGACTGTGCACATGCTCAATATATCACCTCTTCACGTCAATGCAGCTGTTTCCCCCAGATGCAGTCCTGGGGGGGGAGCTTGTACCGTGCTGTAAGGAAAAGTACTAGATGGGCCCCAATGTTCCAGGATGATGATTTGAATACAGACACACAGACACTGTAGGATACTGGATAGGATACTACACGGTGGATAATGCATACAAGGGAGGTAACAGCAATGGGCTTTCACGATAGCACCACCAAGGTGAGGCGGAAGTGATTGAGTTTAGAATATGGAGGGGAAACTGATCAGCTTCTTTCACGCCTAGAACTGGCATCTTGTCAGTCCTGTCTCAAGCCCAGTCCGACTCCAGGAAATGACCCCTTTTGAATGAAAATTTACATACACACCTTCACACAAAGGTTCTTTGATGGGGAGGGTCTTAAGGGGTATAAAGAGAGGTCATGATTTCTATGCTCTTGATATTCGATCCGCCTTGAGATTCCTAGTGTATGCCCACACTGTGATCTATACTATTTTTGCTTTGCAATAAAACATTGTTTTGCAAGAACCACCTTTTTGTCTTGCAAGTTGGAATTCTTAAAGTGCAGTGGAAACTTCATCTGTAATCCTTCCTGTTATGCAATCCCTGCGAATCCCCCAAATTTGCTCTAGTGAGAACAGCAGCGGAACAGGTATTAGTTTTATTGCACCACTGGCAATAACTGAGGTAAAAAAAAAAATCCACAGCTGTTCCCCTTTCAAATAAACATTTTCATTGTCATATCTTTCGATCAAGATATCCTACACAACGCTGAGGCTGACAGGACCATGGCAGAACAGTGGAATCATCATTATAAAGTCAGAGTGCTGCAGATGACATTTTAGAATAGACAGATCCACTACATTATGTATGGTACTAGGAGAGAGTTGCCAGAGCAACTCTTTGGAGGAATCTTCCTTTGTCATACATCCTCAGGCTGAGTGGAGAACAAAGCCCTGACATTTCCCTGCAGAGATAAGTGACTTTAGTCTAACTTTTTAGCATCCTCAAACCACATCACCAAAATCAAATGCAGACAGCAGACACACTACCTCATTGCTTCTCTCTTTGGAAGGTCTGAGACGTACACACACACACTGCTACTCTTTAGCCTATTAGAAGCAGAAGTTAAGCTTGCATGCTCCAGTTCCCCAGGGATCAGAGGAAATGTTTGTGAAATCCATTCATTAAAAATCCATTCATACGCTTGGAATTATTCGCTCTTTTAAAGAAACATGAAGGGAAAAGTACAAACAAGGAGAGTTTCACATCAATGTAATAAAGTGAATGAAAACTGAGAACACAGCACAACCACTACCTCGTCTGCCATGCTGCAGATTTATGAAGACAATACAAGACAGTTATCTCAACAGCATGTGATGGCAAAAACTGATTTAATAGATGTATAAGTTGACAGGTGAAAAAGCATATTGACTACAACACCAAAATAAGATACCATATGAAAAACAAGTTGTAAAGTATCTGTTCTAAATGAAAACTCCTAAATAAGTTAAGTGATTTCCTATGGGAAAATATTTAAGTAAATCATGTTACAATACAATACATGTTCTTGAAAACCTCCAGCAGACTGATCTTGAAAAAAATATGGTAATACAGGAATACAATTCCACTGCACTAAAGGAGTAGACTCAATTTCTCTGTAGGGCTCCTGAATTCTGATCATCTACAAGAGCTCTGATGCAAGGGTTACACATTGGAGACAGTGAAGTAGGCCACTCTAATAGAGTTTCTCTGCCTGTCTTTAATTCCTATGCACTGTTCTCCGTCTGGATTGTTATCAGTTGCTTTAACAAGGACAGAGATGTCAGGCTGCATTAACGTTGGTGAGGAATCAGCACCCAGACGATGCTGGGGAGCTAGTCATTAAATGTGACTCTCCTTCCTTTTCAGCATCAGAGCAAAAATGTGTTTTTTTTTTTTAATTCTGTGATATCTTTTTGGATAACTTCAAAATGTCTGAGTGATATTCAAGATAGAGATCTGAAATCCTGTATTTACCATACCTTTCATGACATCGCGATGCTTATGTTTGTCCATATATATAGACAGAGGGAAAGAGGTTTCAAAATCAGTATCAATAAAAAGTCCTAAGTCACGCCAGCAGAAAACATCCAAGACATATTTCTTATGTTGTAGGTACGATGATTATCACTTGTTAACCAACACTGACCCAAAAAACCCTCAAAATGATTAAACATGAAAACATGAATTCACTCTTTAGATATTTCAATTACTGTGGGTGTTCTCATTTACACTCAGAGCAGATAACGAAATTTATGTTAGAGAAAATAATTAAATAAATAAATTGGGCTGAAAAAATATAGTATCCTCTTATCTACAATAACATCATGTTATAGAGGGTAAGGGTAAGTTTTAGAGTTTTCACAATAGCATTGGTGTGGCTGTCTGTGATATTAAAAGTCACTACAGCGGAACAGTTTTGCAGCACTCCTAGAATTTTCACAGTTTAGTTTTGTTGGTAACATAAAAGTCACATACACCCATGCACTACATTCACATGTGCAAATCCTGGTCCACTAAAATAACATGTAACGTGGGTAGCAATTTACAGCTGTAGTTATCACCTCAGCAATACTCATCAAATAGCTGAAAGCCACTGATCGTTCCCTTAAATGAGAACTTTTGAACACCAGCTGCTGGGGAGAGTGCTAATAGTGTGAAAACAATGTGAAATTTAAAGCTTTTGTCTCCTGACTTTTGTTGAAATGGGGGGGAGGGGGGGGGGGCAATAGTTGAAGCAGAGGAAAGCATTGTAGAGTCAGCTCCAATAAATAAATCAACATTCCGCTCACCAGTGCGCAAAGCTCAAGAGAACTGAGGTGAAATGAAAAGCAGAATGGTTCATGAATAAATTACCGTTATTTATTGAATTATTGCTCTACACACTGTCTTATATATAATATATTGTGGTCACAGTGAGTGGAGTTTTGTGGGGGAAAAAAACACACACACATGCACATTCAATGGAAATGATTAAATCAGCTGAGCACTTTGCTCATCTGGTTAGAAATGTCAAATCAATGTAAGGCATTGAATTGGTTTTGATTGGCTTACATTTTAATTACAGGCGTACAATACATTGAAATATGGACGACATTATTTTGCAATAATTTTGTGAAAATTTGTAGAAAAAAAGAAATCTTTTTTTTAAAAGCAATAGCATCAAGATTGCATTTTGAACAAATCTTCCTGGTTCTGGCATGCCAACCGTACAGCAATTACAGTGTTGAACCTGAACTCTACTATGACAACAAAAACAAAAACAACAACAACAGCAATAGCAATACTACTACTACTAATACTACTACTACTACTAATAATAATAATAATAGTAATAACAATAATATATGCAGTAAGAGTCTCAGTAAATTGCTATATGAATACTGTATAACTATACAATATTTCACATATGAATATTTAATATGTCATTAAAATTAACAATCAGTTCACATCTGTGAATTAACAGTTGTATGCAGAAAACGGATTGTATCCAGGGAAAAATGCAGGCTTAGGTGAATTGAAAGTTCAGTGCTAATTTAGAATGGATTTGAAGAAGGCGGTTGTACAATCAGTCCTGATATGTACAGGGAAGGCATTCCACAGATGGGGAGCAATAGAGGAAAACACCCTGTCACTAATCGACTGCATGGAGGTGGATGTGAAGACAAGGCTGCTGAAGGACCCAAGATAAATAAAGGTCTCCGTGCTCTGTAACTTCTCTTAACTACTCTTTAACTTCTTGACCACCTCTATTTGACCATTTGCTCCTGGTTGGACAAGTTGCTAGGTTGTAAGCTATGTGGACCTGGTGACAAAGTGACGTCTCAGTCCAGGGTTTAGGGGAACATGCAGTGACTATATTGATACTATCATGCTTGATATTATTAATGCATTGGTCCAAAATAAGAAAGTAATTAAATATGAAGGCAGCGTGTGAAGAAAGTAGTTACTTCTTCTGCTTGCTCCTAATGTAATGTTCCATATGAGATCTGTGAGTGTGAACATGGTACTAGGCTCTACTAAGGGCAAAGCTGCGTAAGTAACAATATCGTATCACAGCCTCTCGGCCTAAGATGGTTTCTCTCTGCCTTTCATTACCCTAGCAGTCCCTCCTGCTGAGTGCTCCACACAGGATTTCTGCCTGACTTGTACATCAAATTAAACTACAGGCACCCTGTCTGTGCAAACACTAAGCTGTGAACAGATAAAACACAAATGCTAAATCAGTAAGCCATCATACAATCAATGCCAGAACCAAACAAGATACAGAAGGAGGATTAAATTCTAGGAGTCCAACAGGTATGTTAAAGCAGCAAGCAAGCAATTGAATATGTACAATTTCATGGAGGTGTTTTTGTACAGATCCACACTTTGTGGTACACAGTATATACAATTATTGGCAATATATATTTGAACTTTTCTTTGGGTAGTGTGATGTAATAGTTACGGTGATGGTATTGCGATGTGCATCTTTGATGGGGCATTGTGTTAGCACCCTTGAGTGTGGTACTTAACCTGAAATTGCTTCAGTAAATATTCAGCAGTATAAATGGACGAGTATTTAAAATACAGGCTGTGGAAGTCACATTATATATGGGAGTCTTCCTCATATCAAATTAAGTAATTATTATTAATGGTGCTATCACTAGTAATAATAAGCAGCAGTAACTGGAGTGGGGTTAACAGTAATTTCTGGTGAAGCTCCGTCAATGTTTAGAGTTCACTGCTTCTCCTGGGAAGCTTAGAGGGAAACTGAAGTCTATGAGTAAGACAAACAAGGCCCATCTTTCAGAGCAAAGAGACAGACATTACATCTCTTTCCAAATACATAGACCTTCTTGTTTTTCTGTTTTTCTACCACCCCCCCGACTATCCATGCCCTACCCCCTACTAGCTCACCCCCCCCCCCCCCCCCCCCATTCTGTCTCAGCCCAGATTGTTAGAAGCCTTCGATTCGGGCCGGGCCGGCCTGCCCCCACACTCCTGCCTCAAAGCTGGCTGCGGATGAAAAATTAATGAAGATGTGCCTTGAAAAAAAGCCTCTCCGCTCCATTTGAAGTGGAGCCTCTCCTCTGAAGCCGGCTGTTCTGACGGCAGGCCCCCCCCCCCCCCCCCACTCTCCATCGCTGCTCCTTCCTGTCAGCGTGTGCTAATCAGGGATTGATTGAGGGCGATTCACCCACGGCCACTGGCACTGAGGGTGATAATTAGTCCAGAGGAGAAATCTGATTTGCATGGGGGGGCAGTGGGGGGGGGGATCCTCTCCCTTATGGACGAATGCAATGAGACGCAAGGACCCCGCATCCCTCAATCTTTATATCTCCAGCTTTCAGCTGTCCTTTTCGTTTTCCCCTCAAGGTCACAATGAAAGACTGTATTTATTATTCATTGGGACCTCATTATTTGTGTAACAGATCAAAAGGCAGACATACTAATGAGAAACATTAGCACAACATCCTTCTCCCTGGCAAAGCCTATGGTGTCCTACAGGAGGTCCCAAATGGACAGACTGTCCATTTGTGGAATTTCCTCTAATTTAAATGGGAGATGAAAAGCTGGATGCCTGAGATTACCTCCTCATTAGCCTTTTCTATCACTCACCCCGGCGCATTTAGTGGTGGTAATGGTCTGGAACGTCAATTCTTAAACCTGGTTATGGCTTAGAGAAAACTCCAGGAGAGTTCATTTCATTTCTCTTAATAGGATTTTACTTCTGCTTCAGATGTTTCCTGAAATGGGGAACATGTAGGATTCAGGTAAATCCAATACCAGTGTTAAAATTCAAGCCAATATTTGCATTAATTCCCCCACCAAATCAATATACCAGCTGAAGGAAAATGCATTAATTTCCTTCTTAATCAATATCCATACTTACCATAATATCAGATACTGCATACGTGATTTAGCAAAACCAAACCCGCTATGGGTGAGGTGAGGACTATCAGGGGATTAGCTTGCTTTACAGAAAGTGCAAAGATTAGCATCCATATCATCATCAAAATCACTTTGTAATAACTATAGCAATAACAATAATTTAGTAGATAAATTTCCATACCATCAATGCATGACGGTTGAGTTTGATGTGGTTATCCCATTAATTTGTTTGTCTTGGAATCTGACAAAGGCATCGCACCTGGCCGTGGGTTGAGGTTATTGACTCAGCCCCCCCCCAATGTGGATGTCATGTAAAGGTTAAATGTAAAGGCAATGATGGGGGGATGCCATGGAAAGGAAGTGGTACCTATGATTTTTATAGTTGTGGACAGAACTGGTTTGTCTAGATTAATTTTGCAGGGATCATCTGTAAATTCTCCTCTCAAATCTTAGCTTGGAACCTCATTATCTTATGTGAGAAGAGCATCATGACAGGAGGATCCAGACCAACAAACAAGCTATACTGTCACACCCGCTCCCAGTCACCCAGCTCAGCCACGCCCAGTTCAGCCCAGCTCAACCACACCCGCTCATCAAGCGCACCTGTGAATCATTCCTCAATCAAGTCCTGGCTATTTAAGGACTCGGTTTCTGTTGCCTCATTGTGAGGTATTGTTTGTTGCTCCATACCAAGCCAGCACTCAGCCATTCTGTGTTTACTGTTTTTGACCCTTGCCTGTTTTTGGACCTTGCTCGTGTTTTGGATCTGAATTTGCACTGCTGCTTCTTGTTCCTGACCCGTTTTGTCCTTGACTACGATTTTCCCTTGTGCCATTAAACTTTGTTGACCACTCTTGGATCCCAGTCTGTTTTCATTACATATAGTGACATATAATCCCATGGAAAAAGGAATTATGAAACCTGAGCCAGCTGAGAAGCCTGAGATGAAGAGATACAGCAGCTGACCTGCATCTCTGGTTCACTTGGGTGATCTTGTAAACTTTTATACCAATGACAAACAAAAGACTCCTGGACAACGCAATGGTCCTTGAAAACTGCATATGAGTATTCGTCAAATGAATGGACTGCCTGGTCAATCAGCAAAAAGTGTACCGGCAGTTTCTAAACATCCTAGCTTTTCAATCGTAGGATAAACTTTTCTCTGTGTTCAGAATATCTTATAGGCAGATTTGAATTTTTTTTTTTTTCCCGGGCAGTGACTTTCATGAAACCTGAGTTTAGTGAATCATCGGTATCCTTGCACACATACACACACAGACATTCCCCCTAAGTCTTTATGGTCAGCCAGGCTTGTGTAGGTTGGTAAACACAGCATGAAGCTCCTCTCATTCATTCCAGCCTACAGAGCTAAAAGCCCCTTACTGGTAATAGGGCTGGAAGAGGAAAGAAGTCAGGTCAGCCTGTGAAAATGGAAAACAAAGAAATTAAAGACAAGTGCCATCAAGCGCTGTGAAAGTACAGAAAATTCAGTGAGAGCCTTACAACTGGTAAATGTAAATTCACAGAGAGGCGCCTCGGCTGTCTGTTGCAAAGGAGGTAACGTCCTTTCGGCTCCAGTGTGTGTTCCTGCCCTCGTTCACTGGGGATCGTTTTATTTTTAGAACCTCATCCTGCAGAATCAGTTCAAACAGGATATCTCCTCTGTGGCAAACCACAGGAAGAGATCTGTTAACCACAAGAAGTCAAAGTTTGAGTTCAGGGCCGAACTGCTCTGAATTTAGAAACAAAGCAATACATTTATGGCCAGATTCCAACTTATTTTCTTTTAAAGTAAGCACCTCCATCTGAATGTTGACCTCATTACGGAGGGTGAAAGCTTAAGTCTTAGGGTCTGGTATATCATGCATTATAGAATAACTATTTGCCAAATTCCAGCCACACCAGTAAGAAGTTAATCCAAATGTTAATATATTATTTCTATTTATACATTCTTTTCTTACTATTTTAAGAGTGTGAAATACTATTGGAATGTGGCTGAGAACTTTGTATCATTTATGACAGATTAATAATCCACAATATTTCATGCATTTATTAATGTTTGAAACATGTAGCATTTATTAAACATGATTTTAATAAAAATGTGTGTTTTCTTTGTACATTGAATGTCTTTTACTGACACATAAGAAGCAGACCTTGGTAAAAGAAGACCACATGTGTCAAGTCAAACTGGTTCCTAAGCAACATGCAATCATACAATACATGCCTTTGTACCAGATATGGCTTTTCACAGCAGAATTGGAACACGTCTCTTCTTGAAGTCAATTTAGTGATACATCACAGCACAGCCTTGAAACACTAAACATTGTTCAAGACACGGGGGGTGGGGGCAGCTGCTTTCATACTAAAATAAAAGAGGAAAAAATAATCATTCCGGGACAAAAAGGCAACATCGGTCTTCGACTCAAGGTCCCCTCCGGCGTGCACAATAATTAACATTCTCAGGCACCGAAGATGGTCTCCCAGCACAAGACTCAGGCCTGTTTAGAAAATAGGGTTTCTCTGGCCCCGGTTAAATTTTTCATCTTATTATGAAATAAGCCTCTTAGACACAGGCAGAGTAAAGCAAACAGGGTACCACCATGCTATAACACATGCAGGCTGAGGGATGCAATCATGATGTGTTGCTCAATCGTACAAAGAGCTCTATTCAGCTGCCTTGCTAAGAGTTAGTTTTTTTTTTTACCTGTGATCTGGCTGACCGGATACACATTCTTTGGCCCACGTAAACCCACTGTACTCAGATGCCACACACTACAGCATTTTACCAGAGAGAGTCTGTGCTCTTACAGCCTGCGCTCTAACAGATACCATGCTGTGAATGCAGTACAAAATTTTGTGCATATCAATCCAGCCCAGGGTTTTTTTTCTGAGATGAAATATGCAGAGCCTTGAATTCCAAAAGGAAGCAAAGCTAAACAAACTCCGCTGCACAATGTATCCTTGGCAGTTCGAATCGCTTTTGACAGCCTGGGCTCTCACAGTCAAATACCGATACCAGTCCTTTCACCTCAGAGCAACCTGCAATAATCTGCCTGTGTTTGTTGGAAAGAGTCTGACTTTCTTTTTCTACTATTGTGGAGGGTAAATAAGAGCAGGTCACTGAGGTGGGAAGGGAAATAGCAGCTGGATCAAAATCTGTCAGAAAAGAAATTACTGTGGCCTTTCTGCAAATGTCTGAACTGACAGCTTCAGGGTAATATCAAATAATATCAAGGAGCTTTTTTTCGCTAGGCTTCTTGCCTTTCACTTGACTAAAGTGGCCTTGTAGAATAAATGAGTTAGATAAAGGTAAAATAGGTATTAGTTAAATGTAAAAAAACAATAATTTGCTCTCTCATATTCATCATTCATTAAACTTACAGACCTTCAAGAACCCAGGAATTATATTTCAATCACAAACTGCTAACTGTAACTTGGTAACGGTAAAGAACTGTCGTAATTTCAAGTTCAGACTTAAGATACATGTAGGCACAGCTTATTGCACCATGTGGAAATGAATATATTAGATGACAGGTTCTTATGACATTGCTACAGAAAGCAGACTGACTGTGCCAAAAAACTCAATACCAAAGCAGCACCCTTGTTACAGTACCATAAGACATAGCTGATGGTTTCAAATATGAGCCTCTTTTGGTCACAGGATTGAAACTCTGCTCTGACAAATCTCAAGCTAACCAAATGAAACAAATCAATGTGAACTCACTGACCCTTTAGAAAAAAAAAACGCATGAAAAAAAACACATGAATACAGTTTCAAAATTATCTATGAAGACAGTTTGCCTCAAAACAGCAAATTAATCCCTACAGGCTGACCGCAGTTGAATGCGAGTCACAACTTAAAAATGAAGGGCCTGATTGCACTGGAATATCAGTTTCTTTGGTTATTAAGTGGAATGTTCACAGAGTAAAAAAACTATTATGAATGCTGATTAATAATACAATAATGTCAAACAGCTAATGGGAATTCACACTTTTACAAACAACATGCCTCCATGCCATGAAGCCAAAGAAATCTTTACGTTTTGGATATCATTCTCTATTCAGTGGTCATTTCACCGCATCAGAAGAGTACAAAAACAGGAAGAGACACGATGCTGTTGAGATGACCGCATTCAGTCTGTGGTGCCTTGTTGCGCAATGCACAGCTGGTGAGTGCAGTCCTGTGTGCAAGCCTGCCTGTGGAGTGGCCGGCCCATGTTTTCCACATATCAGATCGGTGGAAAAGTGGCTCAATACGGCTGGAGACAGACTTCAGTCAAACGCACGCCCTCGTTCTCACGAGACCGCAGGCTCGTTCAATAATTCAGGCCGGCTGAAGAAATTTCATAAGCAGACAAAGGAAAAACAAAGAGGGGGTGGGGTGGAAAAGCAGGAGAACTGGTGGTGGGGGGGTGTATGGGGGGGGGCAGGAGGATGGAAAGGAGGGAGGAAGGCTGAAGAAAAAGAGAAGGAGGAAGAAGAAAGGAGAGAGGGGTACGGGGTGGTGTCCCCCAGGCCTGCAGCCCCACAGCAGCAGCAGCAGCAGCACTAATGGCCTCTGTCTGTCAATCACTCCATTCTCACTTCCCGCACACAGATGGACTGGTTGTGAGCACAAATGAAATTAACCCTTTCCTTCCTTTACATCACTCCACATGCTGTTATGCTTTGAAAATCAGACTAAACAATGTATTCGTATGTGTACGAGTGTGTTTGTTATGGCGGGAGAAAACAAGAAAGTACTGTACTCCAGCAATGATGATGATGATGATGATGATGATGATGAAGAAGAAGAAGAAGATGATGATGATTATTAGTAGCAGCAGCAGCAGCAGTAGTAGTAGTATTAATGTATTAAAGTAGTAGTATTAATTAATTAGTAGTAGTATTAATGCATTCATTTATTTTTGTATGTTTGTTTTTAAAAGTCTTTGTAAATCAGAAAAACACTATATGACACATGATCTAATATCTGTCGGTGATGTACAGTGGGGCACAGCCTGGAATAAATTCCAGCAGTCTGCTGTTTCAAAATGTAATCTTCCTCCTCCCGCTGTAAGCGCAGCTCATTTATAACTCAATTATGGCTGCTGACAGCATTTACGTTTGAAACTGCTAGTGCTTCCACTGCAATTTCTCCCAGTGATGATAGGGGTTATTAAACACGTGTGTTCTGGTAACAGCTGTACATACAAAGACATGAGAGAGAGGGGAAAAGGGAGGATCAGAATACATGCAGTGTCAGGTCTTTCATTGTGTGTCTATACAGAATTAATATGTAATATACATAAATACACATGTATTTTCAAACAAATACACACACACATACAAATGTAACAATTTAAAGGGTATTCTGCAGATTTAAATTCTCCTTTGAAGAGTCTGATGCTTTTGTTTGTTATTTATCTAGGGGTTTCGAGCAGTAGCTTTTTTTGCCATTGAATTCAATTAAAACAAGCACAGTTCTCAATGCTGATAGGCTTTTATGGAGTAACTAATTTACTCATGTTAGAAAAAAATGAACTGGTCACTGTTTTGAGTGCATATGTGACAGCAAAGAATGGGATAGCTCAGTTACAGGTCAGTAGTCTAAGGTCTAAAGTTCAATTGTCCTGAAGGTCATAAACGTAGCTGTTTACATGCAATTATGCACCATTTTAGTAAGTACATCCGAAAATGTACATTAGTGCAATAAAGGTGATGGATATGAGCAATGTTCGTTTTCTAAAATATGAAAATATAGATCTGAGTTTTCTCATCTGTTCACATGATTGACCGAAAAACAATAATCATTCTCACTAAAGATGAGGCAGATGGGCCTCATGTTTTACCAGCAGTGACACAGGACAGTGAATCCACAGACTGTGGCTAAGTGCCTGTTACGTTTGAGTGCTCAGGGATTTAAGACAGGGATTTAAGTTCCTCAAGGTGTTTGTCATGATGTGAAAGGAAACTGAGCCACATTTGCAACTGATAGCTTGGATGAATGAAATGAATTGGAAATTACATTTCAGTCCATGAGGCAGCTGGCTATTCTACTCTGCCTGACACACATCCATTATTGTGCACAGACATACAGTGCATTTCCAATCAATCACAGATTAAGTGATCAGACATCACTACAGTGCTGATGGTCTGTTCCTGCCGATTATAGGGATGGATGGCAATACAGCATCTCACATACAACCCTGTCATTCTTTCTGAAATACAATTATCATCATATGCACAAACTTTTCATCCCCTCTGAGACAGCACCAGCGACATCACATGTATGACTTGGTTGTTCCGTTGGAACAACATAACTGACATCAGATGCACAACCTTGTTATTCCCTTTGAAACAAACAAATGAAAAAGCAACATCCCATACACTGTCTGGTCATCCATTTGAAAACAACGCACTGTCTCAGGTTCATCATTAATTCGGGACACACTTAAAACAACAAATCATGCCCATATTTGCCAGTTGCTCAAACAGTAGCATGGTGGAACATAATCAATGTCCCTAAAAGGGACTGTACTGGTGGTTTTAAAGATACGTTCAACAAAACAGTGTCTGAAGCCTCTCTACAGGGAGTGCTGCTTAAAACTGAAATCCTTGACAGGGACTGAACAACTTCTGAATACGATTCGTGAAATGAAAGCGAGTCGCATCTCCCAAGCAGGAGTCCCACAGCGGGCTTTAAAAGGCATGCTTTATCAGGCCCTGTTCAGAGCTCACAGAAGAATAATGATGCTCGTTTGTAAATTTCTATCCCCTAATTGTAAATATCAAATGCCTCCAAAAGCCACTTTTAAGGAGATTATTTTAAAGACACTGCCTGCATTTATTTGTTGGAAGCTGACTTCAAAGCTGAAGTTAACTTTTTCTAACCCTTCTCAGAGAAGGAGGCTGTGATATAAACAGGGATGAGATGAGAATATTCCATTTTTTCATATATTCAACGGAGAGAGGATTAATCTTTAACAGAGATCAGAATCGTATTACCACAATGATGAAAAATCTTGATGTCATAAAACACAAGAACCCATTCCAAAGTAACTAAAATGTGTCATTCCCTTATTTTTTGTCATTTAATTTATTTTTTAATTTTCTTCTTCAAAGTGTCAATGTATTTGCATAGTGGAAATTCATTTTCACAAAACTGGGGTAATAGAGATGTTTGGGCCAAAAAAAGAGGCGTCAAAAAAATTACACCGGGTAAATTATTCAATATTCACCTTTGATGGAGATTTGGGATGCATGATTGTTAGATTGTCCTCATTAGAATTGATTTTTTTTTTACAGAAGATACAAAAGGAGATGAATGAAATCACTCCATGACCAAGGGCAGCTGTCAATGTGCAATCCTTCAAAACAAAAAAAAGTAGATCACACGCCCCACAATGAACAAATTAACTGAAACAATACACCAGTAAATGCAGGAGTTCAAACAGAGTGTGAGACAGATCTCGTGTATGCTCAGCGTCTCTTTGGGAGGAACAGTCTGCGTCTCTCTGTGCAAGCTATCCTGCTGCTTCATCTCTGGAGACGATCAGACTTCAAGGGCCTGCCTCGCTCTGTATGTGCTATGTGGATGGAGAATGAAGGGCAGCAGCTCGATACTGACACGAGCTGTCCCTTGGTGTAGCTTGTTATCAGTTCATGTACCGTAAGGGGAAGATAAGATCTCAGCAGTGGGAGTATCAATATTTCCAGCGGAAATAAAATTTCTTTGTAAATCAAGAAAAAATTCACAAATGAAATTCTCTGTGGTATCCAAACAAGCACTAATCCACTGCAGAACTCCATGAAACCTTGGTAAATCATAGGAATGCATACAATTTTTCAACAATGAAAGAAGGATGGGTGCACTGACCAAGGTGACTAATATGCAAACACACACACACACACATGCACGCGCGTGCACGCGCACGCATCTGCACAAACACATACACACACACACGCACACACACACAAACACATACACACACATAGATAAGTTCAATGTCGCATGCACAAGAGTTACAGCAGAATTGTGTGGTGTGTGTATGATGTGGGAAGACTGCACAATTACACCGCTTCATTTCTGTGTGGTGAGTATGATGGACAATTAATTATGCAGTATCCGTCTTCATTTCAGTGCTCCGGGAGAAGCAGAATTATTTGTACAAGTGTTTATGTTTTGCACAGACATTTATCATAAAATGGTAAAGCGCTTCAACACTCAGTGTCAATTTATTTAAAAATGGAATCACACAGCGATCACAAGCATAACATTACAGGACGCCATTTGCAGTCAGAGAAAACAACATAAGTGGCACTAGATACATTAGTCACACAAAAAAAGATAACCCCTGCATTCATTACAAAGCCACTTTAGGCAGTGGGCATAATAATTGCCTTCCCTATCAAAATTAGTAGCACTGAGGGGGTGTTTGTAGTGACTGCACCTTGGGGTCTGTTGACTAATTATACCCACAGCGTGCTGCAACCCCCCCTCCCCCCATTCCACCCCCCCGAAACCACCCCCTCCACAGCCCTACTCTGTCCTGAGTGTCTGTATGTAATCTGAGCCTGTGCAACAAAGTCTGCCAAGGTGCGAATGGAGGTCTCAGACCGCTGCTGCTCCTGCCGATGGGATTCTCCACTAATCTTCGTAATGATGAGAGAGCTGTTCCTTTCTATCAACACCTCTGGCAACCCACAGATGGAGGGCTGATTTTGGCTGCAGGGGTGCGCATGTGTGTGTGGGTGTGTGTGCCTGTCTGAGTGCATTTGGGGGAGTGGGGTGGGGTGGGGATGACCCCAAAAACGCACAGAATATGCTTCCAACACAGGATGTATTGACCGTGCTTTGAGCTTCTTCCTCAGATATTGCTGAGCCCCACCCCTCCCTAATCATTAGGAAGGCTTCCCCCCACCCCCATCACAAAAGCTGCCTCAGCACAGAATCATTAATTAGCGTTTGGTCACATGCCTCTGAGCTTGTGGTGTGAGTGAGGGAGACTGTATGTGTCACATATGTGAGAGAGGTGAATTTACATGCATTTTTTCCCTTTCGGATTTGAATCCACAGAAAGGCTGCAGTGCACAAAATTCATGAGGTTTCATAATAACGTTTGCCTCGTTCAACCCCAACATTTCGAAAAGATGTGATGCGTTAATCATGTAATTCAGTTTCAAACCTTGCATGACACAGTAAAAACAAGCACATCCACGCCCCATACAAAGAATACTTTAAGACCAGTGCATGATTATTCTACCGCAGTATCACAACCATCCATCACAGACACATTAATCACAGGTACAATTTCCTGCTACAAAAGTGATATTCTAACAAATCTTCTCTTCACTCTCAATCTCAGGATGCATTTTTCTCTGAGTGAGATTACACAAGCCCTGTCTCCTCAGCATTCTAGAGGCGTGATCGGCATCACGTTTCGCATAAAGGCAGAACCGCCAAACACTCACGTTCGGCGGTCCTAACAAGCACCACTGCTGCACTGTGCAAACCAATAACAACCAAACACCCCCCCCCCCCCCCATACACACACACACACACACCCCGAATGGACTGGACCTCATCTCGGCCCACGCAGCTCCGCACTCAGGAGAATGTAATTAACCTAAAGTTCCTCTGTATTCCAGCGTAACTCTGTTCTTTAATTAGGATTTTTGAACCGCAACTTTCACTTTATTAAGGGAGAAAATTGGCAGGCCAACTGTGGACAGATGGGGATTAATTATTCAAGATTTAAACTCCGATCTTCCTGACAGCTACAGGAAATCAGGCTTTTTAAGAAACTTAATAATAGCAACAGTGTTAACTGCAAAGTCCAGGAAACAGAAGTCAAAACACTGGATATAGTCTGCATTAAAATAACAACATCAACAACAACAATGATAATAATAATACTTAATTTCATTACCTACCTGTGTAGCAGATAAGCTTGCAATTTTGGTAGAAATATTCTGTTGGATCTGATCTATTGCTTCTTCATCACAGTCTCTCTCTGAAATTGATGAAACAGAATGTGAACCATTAGCCCCTGGTCTGCCTTCACATCTTTCTTAAATCATTGGCCCTTGAAATACAGGTCAGACCTGAGGTCAAAATTACATTGTGCACTTGGCAGTTTGGACAAATGAATAATTACAGTGAAATGGCACCTGGTCCGTGCTTATTATTCCACAGTGTGACTAGAACATGATTAGTGTAGGGGTTGTTTTGACAAATGACAAAGACAATTACCATACAACATGTGCCTTTACACAGCAGTACACTGTAGTTTCTAATTAAACTACCACCATCCACATGATGCCTCAAATTAATATCTAATGCAAGACGGTTAGACAGTGATTAACCCTGATACCGATCTACAATAGTAATCTTTCCATCATTCTAGGTATTAGATTGCATCAAAGTAAATCTCCATTCCTCTGTTTTTCAATGGGCCAATCAGGGTGCTCCTCTCCTCAAAAATCTCATCCTGCCTTCTCCCAGCCAGTATATTTACCATGTTCTGTCCAGTTACTGAGGTTATATACCTCAAGATTGGGAAAACTTGGGTCTCTGTAAAGGGTGACCTTTGATCCCAGCTTAATTAGGAATTCATCAATTGACCCATCTGCTTAATCACTGAACTGTCACTGAAAATATACCCATGCTATAGTCCCTGATGCCCAGAAACTAAGATTTTATCATTTCAAGATTATTAATAAAAAACTTTTGGGTCATCAAAGTACAGAGGAATAATATAATACTAGGCAGCACAAAACATACCAATAAAGATAATAATAAAGAATAATAATAATAAAGAAAAATAATAAAGAATTCTTCTGTTTTCTTTGTCATCACATAACATGAGAGGGTCCTGGTTTTAAAAAGAGGAAATTAGATACTGTGCTGTCTGGAAAAGGGTCACAAGAAGCGACAGCCACTCAGAGTTGTCTATCTCCTTGACAGACAGCAGTGATTTGAAATACAGGCCCACCGTCATGGGTGACATGAGGTGGTGACAAAAGCTTTGAAAGGGTAACCTTCTCTATCAGGTATCGAATAATGTTTTAGTAGAGCGAGAAGTCGAAACACAATGAATATTAAACAATGGCATCAGAGACAGAGAGCTCTCCACAGAAAACCCACAGGGACACACTCATGTTAAATCTGTTTGAGTGTAAGAGAGGCCTTTTTTGTGTGTGTGTGTGTGGGGGGGGGGGGGGGGGGGGGTGTTGGAAGGGTGTTGCAATGTGTGAAACATAAAGTTCCACCTATTTAAAACAGCCAGTGGCTATGATTTCAATGTAAAAATTCAATGCGCAAAAATATGACTTCTGCGTGTTGCAGAAAACTGTGGAAAATCAGTAACAACTATGACAAATCACCTCAGGGGTAAAAACGATTACACTGGCTGAGCACCCAATCATCCCACCATCAGACACCAATCCTGAGCTCCCTTTTTATTCTGTATAATGCTCTGCCCACTATGCTGAAAGGCAGAGGACACAGGCATATATTCAGACAGTGATATATCAAACGCTTTCACAGGAAAAGATAAGATCTTGCCGCAGGAAGAACACCTCAGACATGAAAGCCAACCAAATCTCTTAATTCACTCTCCTACTTTATGCATGCATGAATAAGTGAAACTCTACCAGTCTGAAACAGACACAAACCTAACTGTGTCCTTGAGAAAGATGTATCGATACAGAGCTTGGATGACATACAATGTATTACTACGGGTGCATGTTCCAGGCAAAACATGAACAGTCTTTCTTCAGTACCCTGGCAGTGTGCTGTAATCTGCTACCAGGTGAAATACTCAACATTTGTTACCATTCATTTGCTTAGCAGACTGTTTTGTTCTAAGAGACTTACAGTGCATATTTTCCATTTTACACATATTATTCATTTATATGGAACCAATTAAGCATAAGCACCTGCTTCTCTCCACTCTCAGTCCTACGGGCTTCTGTGGTATAAATGGCCTCTGAATAAAATATTTAGCACTGCCTCACTTACTGTCCTATACTGGCTCTACCTTACGTAATCCAGAATTGTGTCCACATGACTTCAGAGCCTGTGACCAAATAAAAATGCATCTCTTAAGACATCCTGCGAGGATAACTTCTCTTCCACAAGCAATTAACCTCTTGGCTTCTTATGGTATTGGTGTCACCCTACAGCAAGTGGGATCGTTAACCGTGCGAGGAACCATGTTATCAGCCAGCAGAACTGTACAGAGAATGACAGTTCTATAATCCTGCATCCGCACATGTAACTGTTATGTGACGAGTGTGGGACTGAGTTGCATAAGTAACAACCAAACACTACAGGACTGGATAGATTTCACTGAGTTTGAATTGGTCAAACACTGACCATGAATGGCCACAGATTTTACACAAGGTAAAGATATAATCTTTTCCAGTTTCTTAAGCTTGTACCTGACCAGCTGTTCTATCATATACCTGACAGTGTGACACAATTATAAACAATTACAGAAATCTGTGCTTGTCAGTTATATGAAGTATTACTGTATTTGCATAGAACTTGCAATTACATTATATCAGTATAGGCAGGTACAGTAAAACTCCTTAGCCAGCATAGTTGGGTAGTTAAAAGGAATGGAGCTTGTAGTGGAAAAGTTTCTGGTGCGACTCTGGTCAGTTGTACCCTTGGGCAAGTTACTTAACCAAAATTACATCAGAAAATATCTTGCTATGTAACAGATAATAGATAAAAATTGTGAGCCATGTAACTTGCTCTGGATAAGAATGTCTATAAAGACAAGTGCACTGTAGTGTATACATAACTAGATAGTAGTAATTACATTACAATTTAAATACAACTTTTAAATCTGTTGGTACGTTATATAATTACACACCCAATAACACAAACCATTGCAGCTTAAATACACATGTGTAACAAGAAAGTGTAGGGAATTAAAACAGGGTATGTATAAAACAAATGTGACTACTCTGTGCAGCTACACTTGAATTTAGGGCCATGCACTTATATTAACATAAACAGCAGCATCATGACCAATGCAGTGGATTGGCTCGGTTTGGACACAGCCTGTTCCTGCGCTCCAGGCCAGGTCCACAGGCACTTTGGTGTGGTGGACTTTAATAATATCTGTGCTGGGGGGGGGGGGGGGGGGGGTAGTGGTAGTGATGAACAGACGGGGATCCTCTTTTGCCAGGCAAATCCCAGTGTGACACCGGCTCAGAAACGGGCCCCAATTACACAGCACAGTTTTCCCAGAATCTGACAGCTCTCACAAATGCCCCGCAGGCCCAAACGCTCCCGCCCTCCTTCCTGGAACACAGTGCCAGGTCTCCCTGTCCCAGCCCCCACCCCCCTTCTGCCGGAGCTCGCAAAACACCATAACCCCCAGTGAAGGAGCTTCAGACTCATGCATGCTGTCCCAGGTGGCACTGCATGAAGGATATGGCTTGTACAATCATGAAAGTCAGTTAAACACAAACAATCTCAACAAAAGCACGGTGATGATACTGCGCAATAAAACCGTGACATGCCTTGAAAGAAACACATGATGAAAGGGATCTTATTTTCTTTATTCATACTGTGAATAGGCAAGGAAGTTAGATGTTCCTGCAGATTACACAGTGGGATTGCTGACAGATATATTAGAGATTCATGCATTGCTTGTGGACTCCACTCCATCAGACAGAGAATGCTGTGTGAGGATTTGAGACATGAGTCAATCCCCTGATGTACAGGTCACCTGCTAAGGTGCAGGTCAAATTCAGCACCTTAGCTAACATACGCTTGCATCCACTGCCCATCATCCATCTGGAAAGACACCAGGGGTTTGTAAAATGGACTGAGTTCAGAAAATACACACATCATCTGACTAGCTTTCTGCATTACCTGTATGGCTCATTCACACTCACTATTCGGTCTAATAGCCACTTGAATGCTTAATATGTGAGATATACGCAGAGGAATTAATCTCTCTTTATGTGCTTTGTCAACTAACTTTGAATTGTTTATTGTCTATATTTTCCTATTTCCCTAATCTTGCATTGTATTGTGAATACGTTTACAATATAATGCATTCTGAAGAGCCAAAATAGCAATCTAGATACATCTTACAATTTAAGTAACTGTGTATTTACTGCATATAGCAGGAGATGCATATTGTAATGGGCTCTAGTATCACAGATTTTCAGATAAACACTTCCTTCAGAAATTATTTCAGCAAATACAACTTCAGCTTTTTTGTTCTTTTGAATACAGCTCTGTGTAAACCAACATGCTGCCAGCAGTCACTAATATTGCCTTTCCTAGTATTATTTGGCAATGTTTAGGCATTTGTTACAATGAAGAAAGCCATTTCTAAGACGCTTTCAGACCTTATCAGGTCTATGTCATTGCTGTAGTAATTCCCTGTCAGGAATAAAAATTCAAGAAAGTACTGAGATGTAATTTACAGTAGTCTCAAAATCTGACGTGATGTGTGTTACATGATTTTTGTTCATTTTGCCCCTTTTCACAGTACACACAGACTCCACTCAACAGCGTTTTTTTATCAAATCTAATGTGTCTTGAAGTGCTATGATAAAAACAGATCATTTTGCCCTGGCATATAGTGTTTGAAGTGTTTGAGTCGGTCTCCCACAACTCAATAAGCTGCAATCTGATTTAGAGTTTGGTGGCATATTTCATTCTGAGTGTTGTATCCTTATTTGTATATACTGTGCATATGCACAGTGGTCAATATATAGAAGATACCTGTAATCAGATATTTGTTTTAATGTTTGCTGCATAAATATTAGGTTAAGAGAGAGAAGCTCACAGAAAATGGCTCAGCTCAGTTTTTTAGTAGCAGTAATAAATAAGGGCTTCAAATAAAGACCTTCATGTGCTCAGGGCTTTAATATCAGATCAGCCCTCTTTAAAAATGCTTTGTTTGTGTTTTTTCACAGCGAGGAGCAGAGGGGAGAACGATCGTTGTCTAGGGACTCCTGTCTGAGCGATCTCCCCTGGGAATCACGGGAGGAGGAGGAGGGCCTGGGAGGCTCTGATGGGAGTGGGGGGTGGGAGGTGGGAGGGGTGTGGGGTGTAGGGGGGGGGGTGGTCTCATCAGCAGCCGGCGGGAGCCTGCAGATGAAAGCCAGGCCGCTTTGTAATTTGTACTCATCTCTCTTTTACAATCACTCCACCGACAGTTCCCATGCCTTCACACACTGGGGCATGCCCATCAGTCCAGCCACCCACCTGAGTCTCCAAAGAGGGTCAATCCATAGCAAGCCCCTGAGGCCCCCCCACCCCACCCCACCCCACACCCCGCTTCCTCACCCCCCTCCCAAAAGAGAAGCTTTTTAGCAGGAGTCTCTCCATCCATCTCTGCAACCCCACCCCTGACACCCCAACCTCAATGTCGACCCAGAGCGACTCAGAGAGAAGACCTCACAGACAGACGATTTTGCAATCACAGACCAGCATCTTGGGAAGAAATAAAATCTGCAATATGGGCAAAAAAAAGCAGATTGAGTTGCCAAAATGTTAGATTGTCACTGAAATGATTTTTTTCATCTTAACTCCTTTGTGTGTTTTCCTGAATTGCAATCTAACAGCCCAACCAATTACAATTACACCAACACACATACATGTCAGCATGCACCTCCAAGTGTAATCTGGTGAAATCAAATTAGAAAAAGGGTCATTTACATAAACACCTTTAACACACTTTATTGTCTGTGTGATAACTGAATTACCTTGAATGGCAATGCTTATCTTTGAGCTTGGCTGTTATTAGTTTGTGTAATACTATTCAGCCTTAATGATGAGGAACATAGAGAAGAGGTTTATGGCTTTAGGGTTGAAATCCTCAGTAGATAAGGGAGCAGCTCCCTCCTTTCAGGAAGGTAATAACCCTCCACGAACTGAAAGGCAATAATGTTGCAATAAAACCTTGATTCCAGAAATCTGATTAACCCTGTTCCAGACAAAAGCAACTCAGACCTCAGTACTCACCAAAATCAATCGCTGTTCCTTACGGTCTAAGAGTGAATCCAGAATAAATGAGGTCAAATAGGACCTTTCATGTGACACCTCTTTTCATTCCCCAAATGCAATCTAATTCATGATATTAAGGAACTGCGGGAAAAACCTACAGCAGGGCAATTTTTCCCCCACATCTGGTTGCTTCTATGATGACAGTGAGTGAACCAGTTTACACAAATCTTAATATTGGTTGCACCTGCTGACTTTCCACCAGTAGGAAACATCAAATCATTGTCATACCAACTCTTTTTGTAATCTTGACTTTTATAATTGCCGATGAGCCCTTCACAGAACTTGTATTTTTATATTTAAAAGCCTAAAAACTAAACCTTTCCAACAGCAGGAATTGCAATACCATTTTGATGTCCTTATGAAGACACATGCTCCAGGCCAAAGTTGATGGTCTGCAGAGTCGAAGCTTTGAAACAGAACAAAAGCACAAAATATGAATCTGCATTAAGCAGTAATTGCAATAATTTTCAGATGTAATTAGCCTCACAGTGGTGCACCTGTTCAGCCCTTAGCAACAGGCATCAGTAGTTGTTTAGGTGACATCACAACAACAGAAATTATGCATTCCTGGCTTGCAGATACGCTTCTTTTGTTATGTTTAAGTGCCATTTTTGGAGTCTGAAGCTAGGAAAAGTCTTAATTAGCCAGGACACTATAAAAGCCATTATCTGTCCCTCAAGATTCCTCAGTGTGTTAAAGGCGACTCCCTGCAGCGAACAGAGTTACTAAGGAGATGTCTGAATTCTGCCGCATCTTCTTTTCCTCCTGAGAGGTGTGAAACCCACACAGCACAGAGCACAGAAGGAGAGGTCTCTACACACTCTTCGGCTTCAGACACGGGATATTTTATTCATCAGTCAAATCATCAAACAGCCAACAGGAAGGAGGTGCCCTCTGTGAGTGTCTCATCGCCCAACCCTTTCCTCACAACAAAACTGTTCCCTGATGAAAGGATGCATGCTTTCCAAAATAACACTCGCACACAGCAGGTATCACCTTTTCACCTCCACTTTCATTACCTGTGAAATGATTATTCGTGTGTGTGTGTGTGTGTGTATGTGTGTCTGTCTGTCTGTCTCTGTGTCTGTCTGTCTGTTTGTGTCTGTGTGTGGTGTCTGGGTGTGTGTGTGTGTGTGTGTGTGTGTCTATGTAATTTCCTTTGAAACTCTGTTATCCATAAAGACATACTAGGCGGTGTGAAGTCTGCATCTTGAATAGCACACATTGTGTGAGCCGGTGCAGATGCCTCACTGGATGGCTGACAGACTGCAAAGACTAGAGCTCTAATCTGTCGGTGTGGTGCCAGACGGCCCTGGTACCACTATGGTGCATCCTATGTAATGACCGCTTTGAATGAGATTTGCCTTTGGAATTTTTTTGGGGGAAAACAATGTTATAAATGATGACAAGCATCCGAAGAAGGACATTAGCACAGATTAGCAGCTTTTAGAAAATCACACCCAGAAGCTCTTGTCTCAGCATGTAGTCACTGAGTACATAAATTCTGCCTCTCTTTTAGGTGCCCTTGAGCATTTGCCTAGCATCACCAAGGAAAGAAAAAGATGCAAAATAATCACACTCCTGTTGGACGTAAAACAGTGAACACAGTTGGTAAAAACACCACTCCTATTATCCTGCTGCTAAACTGCTAATTCAAGCAGCAATCCCACCACAACACAATCAGTCCTGCTGTAGACTGAGAGAGGTGCGTGAAACAGAGGCAGGCTGTCCATTCAGGCGATTACCAGACCTCTCAATATGCTTCAGTAAATGCATAATGCAGGGTAAGTACATTTCCCAGAGAACGTAATGCCTCTCAACCAGCCTCTGTTTGATGCGTGAGATGGTTGCTTTACCATGCATTGCCACCATTTCTATATACCTACAGAAAGGTCTCCGGTTAAAACAGGCCTAAAATCTGTCCTCATTTTATTCCATAAGTGTTTATTTATTTTATTTTTTACGCTGTGAATAAAGCCCAGGCGGGCTTACGTTATGAAAGAAATGGGCATGCCAAAGTAAAGAGAAACCACCTTTCAATTTGTTGACACAAAAATGAGGAAGAGTAAACAAGGAAAATATTCAAAGACAAGCTGAAAGGCAGGGAAGGGGCTGTTTGGTTAACAAGGCCATTAAATTATAAAAAGATCACACTTTTTATGGGGGGGGCTGAATTTTTTTGTCTCCTCAGACCAAACAGAAAAACATTATCAAACCCCATATTTTATCCTAATACAAATTTACATATGAAACAATAAAATCAGAATCCTCTGGTCAGCCTTATTAATTTTTGAAAATCTCCCCTGCGGGGATTGTGCTCAGTAATCCCTCATTTCAATATCAATTATATTAGGCATGCTGGGTATAAATTTCACCAGTAATTAAAAATCGAGGCAAAAATAATACTCTACAGTAATCAATGGGAAAGACAAATCCATATTTATTTTGTTCTGGCTTGAATGATGGACTTCTGCACACACAGAATATTTCTAGTTCATGGTAACCAATTATCTTCAGTGATAATACTACATTTATGCTATTTGTCTTCCTTAATAAACACATGCTCAGTTGTTTTTTTTTCCAGCATATTAGATGACTAGGAGAAATTCCTTGTCGGAGATTCTGAAATCACAACACATGTTTAATTAATGCATCGTTGCTGCCTGTGGTTTGCGATATTAAAAGCAACATTAGGCAGAGGTACAGAAAATCCAGCCGCATTTCCTACCCCTTCACAAGCAACCCACTTATCACCTTGTTATCTACCTGTGTGAGGAGCTGTGGAGAGCGCGGATTTAGATTCATTCTGACCTCAGCTAATGGTGCAGATGAGGAGGACTGAACTATCCGAACATCTCAAAACTGGGCTACAGAAGGTTGCATGAAAATGAGAGTCAGAATGATAAAATATAAGCAAACAGCTATGCACAAAATGTTGACTTACACAGGAAAGCATTACGGCAATGTATCTTATGCTAAAACAAGACAGAATAATAATGTGCTTAAGACAACACTCATCAGACCTCTGTGTTTCATAGAGTGGTAAAATCACTCTGGTCCCTGCTCATGAAATAAAGCCATCTTCTCCATCATAATTGTAAAACATGACTGAGGAGGTCAGAGACAGTGAGATTCACAGCCCTCCCTCTGGTGAGTCAGATGAGGTTAGTGGTGAAGTGTGACTTCTGATCCCTGGTCGTAGAGTGGTTTTGACAGTTGAGCAGTGTGCTGGCCAAACATTATTTACACCTCATCTCGGTTTATGAAGGTGCACATACACACACACACACACACGCACACACACACATACGCACACACACACACACACACACGCACACACACATACACACACACACACATATGCACATAAACAGGGCCACAGCCTGCAACCTGTCACGACACTGAGGGCTTTGGCAAGCTCTCATACATCACTGGGCTGTAAAATATTCCCCTGCTGGCCTAACGCACACAATTAGTCAGCCAAGGCATACCTACGGGAGAAACACTCCCCAAACGGTAGTAAATTTTCTCTATTAATTACAGCGCTTACTTATTAGGGTTTTTTTTTTTATTTTACAGCCTTCATGCTGTCCATCTTTAGGCATAGCTTAAGTACGTCCCAGCTCCACATGGTTTACCATGACAGACAGAGTTTTTTTTTTTTTTTTCCTGTGTGTTTACGCAATGGGGAGTGATGTTGCCACCAAGGTCAGCCTGACCCAGGAAAAGGAGTGTGGGGGGAAATTTTCAATGAAACACCACTGAAAGGAAGGAACCTATCAAAACCCGCAAGAAGCACGGGCAGAATGCAGTATCATTCTTTCTGTCCTTTAAAGAGGAAAGGAGAGGGACAAATGGGGAATTGACAGACATCTCTATCTACTTTATATAAATCTGAAATTCACCCTCTCAGAGACACAACATTGAAACATCTCTACCTCAGCACACAATGCCATGACATATTGCCACATTTTTAGCACAGACTAAAACATAATCTAATAATAAAAGGATTTTTAGAGTCAATAATTGGGTTAAAGTTTGTGGCCCTATATCCAATGCCCATTGGTTTTAGTATCATTATTACACACATAGCATTCCTCTTTATATACTAAAAGCCCGCATTCAGCGCCACTCACGGAAAAAAAGGTTACATGGTCAATGCATCACATGGTGACATCATCCTCCAGGGCACTTTGTGTGAAAGACAAATTAAATTGATTAGGAATGATAGTAATTGCAAAAACATAGATAAACTTAAAGTAAGTGCTCAAAATTAAATAGTTGCTTCAAACTGAAAGCATCAGGATTACAAAAAGGTAGAACAATGTGAATTCTGCACATGTACGACGCAGTTTCTCATGTACATGAAGAGCACTCAGACATCGGCACACAACCCAGAGGAGATCTGGCCTCAACACATTACATTACATTATTGCCATTTAGCAGATGCTCTTATCCAGAGCAACTCACATAGGCTACAATTTATACAGCTGAATATTTACTGAGGCAATTCTAGATTAAGTACAGGTTTGCCCAAGGGTACAGCAGCAGTGCTGCAGTGGGGAATCGAACCGGCAACCTTTTGGTTACGAGCCCTGCTCCCCTACCACTATGCTACACTGCTGCCCTACACTATGACTCTTTGCTGCTGCCCTTGCTTCTGTATTCTGAATGTGCAGCTCTGCACCAGCATACATGCCTGCCCTGTCACACATACATCTCTGTCCTGTACTACAAGCAAAAGCTAATGACCCCTGCTGTTGCTCTGTAATGAAGCCGCACAAAACGAAGATTAATGAAGGACTAATCGCTTGCTGGCCCCAGCAAAAAGCCCCTGCTTTGATTTTGAATTTAATCGAGCCCCAGTGCATCAGCTCTTATCCTTGTTAACACACAGTCCGTCTACATTCAGCCCAACCTCAGAAAGCCCTGGCAACCCAGACTCTGCGGCTGAATGTGGCATTGGTCTTTGGGAAGAAACTAGCCAAGGGGTTACATAAAACAAATACAATGGATAAAACAAGGACTTAAAAATGTTTATGCAAAGGCTAACACCATTCCCCCCAAATCAGTCCTTGTTCTCTTTTTCCTCCTACTCACAAGCCACCGCTCTGTCATATGACCTGGTGGGTGTGGCCAGTCAATGTAGCAATTAATCCATTATTCAATGCCTGCACAACAATGAACATACTTTGGCACCAAGACTGACTGAAGTGAAATTGATGTGAAAGGTCTTAATTATAGCAAGGTGTGTAATCATTTGGAAAACCAGGGCCCTGTACACAAATACACATTTACACAACAAATAAAAACAGTAAGTTTAATGTCCATGTTGAATATTGTATTGTTAATCTCCTCCATGGCCTGACAGGTACTCAGAAAGCAGGAACCCAGGAAAGCCATGTTAAGTTCTTATTTGAGACTGATGACAGGTAGTCTTTTCAATGGTTGTTAGTGAGCCATCATAATGCCCATGTGACAAAGCATAACTATGTTGATCAACCTCAGAAAACAACCTCGTGAAATCAGTATTGCCCAACTGCCCCTATGTCATATACACAAGTGCCCCACACTTAGTGCCCCACACATTCTTGTATATGCAGTAAAAGTCATTTTTAGAGCTCATTGCTCCCTGTATCAGCAATCCACAGTTACGGTCATATTGGATGGAAAAGAGAATTTGCAGTTATAACAAGCAGTATAATTTCATGACTGCTTGCAATCACTCATTTTAACACATTCTCAGTCTTTTCCCCATATACATGGGGCCTTGTAAGAATATCACGGTGATGTCTCGATTAGTTTGGGATTTAAGGATAGCTGGGCTATCATCTCTACTCCGTGATTGGCAGTGCCTGTCGGGCGCTCTCAGCATAAATCTGCCAGATGCAGCACGATACTGCAGTTGGTCTATGGCACTGGTGACTGCTGCTGTTTTAATAACCATCAAGAAGATTTGTACCTGTCATGAGGGATTTCTGCTCTGAACAGGACACAATCACAGTGGCAGTAAAGGCTGACTGAGGTGGAAAGAGATGTGTCTGATACAGTGCACCCAGCCTGCATTACACTACATTAAATTACAATTTATATGAGCAACAGTGTCAGACCAGGCTCATAATACTCCTGGAACAATGAGTGTGAGCATAACACCATTCAAGCCCTGCCACAAGTTAACTTGTGCACTCTGACAAAAGCCAAGTATACTATGATACAACAGTCCCTAGAACACAAATAATACATCATAATACTACACATAAAATTAACATCAAATGCAAGAAGTAGCAGGTTGTTTCTGATACAATGCACCCAGCCTGAACACAAGTAACGCTCAGTTACAACAGAAACTGCCCACTGATGATCAAAATTGATTCTGTTTATTCCAAGAATCTCATTCAGCCTTCACATCAAGGCTGCCATTTTAAAGGGCTTGGTTATCATCACAACATGCTTCCCATTGCTGTGAATTAAGAGCCCCCAACTATATCTGTTGCACAGAGTACACATACTGAAAAACACCACTGGTATATAGAAATACATTTCATTAAATTACATTACATAACAATAGATGCATTTAGCAGAAACACTCTAATCTAGAGTGATTTTCATCACAACAGAATGTAAGTGTAACCATTCAATTTAAACAACCAACAGTGTCAGACCAGGCTCACAACACTTCCATACCAGTGAAATACTCATTCTTTTGAGTTACCTTCAAGGACTGAAGGTAAAGTTGGAACAACACTTAAACACTTCAGGGGACAGACATTGGAAGACATGACATGCATTTTAAATTTCCATTTTTAAATACAGAAGTGTATACAATACATAGTGTAATGCATATATTGTTCAGGTTGGTTCCTCTGTCTGTCAAACACTGCTGTTTAAGAGCACTGAAGGGGATGTAATACACATTAAATCCTTACAGTACCCAGGAAAAAAAAAAACATTTAGGCGATACTGTCATCAGAATGACACCATTTAACCAGTTAAATGGCATTACAGCTTGTGATTGACACTAACAAATTGCCCATTAAGACTGCAATCACTTTTTTTCTTCCTTCCTTCAGTAGCATTCATGAATATATACATCTTTAATTGTGCATTATGTTGATGTAGGTTACATCACCACTGCGTGCCAATGGAAGGAGGGATGACATTGGCAGGGAAGGGGATTGATGCAGGGCTGATGTAGAAATTGAATAAATTTGAATGATAAAGACTGTTGGTCTCTGAAACTGAAGAGGAGGCCTGGTTCAATTTAAGCAGCATTACAACTGTCGACACCGATAAGCTGGCTCAACGCAGGAGGTGGTCTTTTACCAGGAACACACACACACACATACCATTATTTTCTAATTGAGTGTCACAAGGCTAATTGATTACAATCGAAGCAGCGGAATCAGCAGCGCTCAGAAACGGCAGCCCCAGGAATGAGCATCATTGCCCATGAGGATTGCAGATGTCACATATTAATGTTGGGAGGTCAGAGGGGTGAATCTATCACTCAGGGGTGTCCATCACGGGCAGTACGGCTCCTGTTTTTTAGCACACCACCTCTAGACTGTTTACGTGAGGGAGAGTCAAACACAATCAATTCAGGTATTGCGAGATGACTACACAGAGTCTTACAGAGCAAGATAGGTTTTCTGAGAGCAAACAAGAGATAAAAAAGATTGCTTTTGAACTTGAATGACTAAAATGTTCGTTGTGCAACTCTCCCCAGGCATTCCAAAGTTTGAACAGGAAGTGCAGAATATGAATCTATCAGGTAATGCTGAGAGTGGGGTTTTTAGAATAGAATGGCTGTTTAGAAATGCTGTCTGTCTCTGTAGCCAAACACTATAGACTGATCTACATTCAACAACCTCACAGCCTTTATAAAAAGTGCAGCTCTCCAATGTTTCTAATGTAAAATTAAATCAAAAAATGCTGAAATTCAGCACAGTGGGCAGCAGTGTGGGGTAGTAGCAAGATACAGGGCTTGAAGCTGAAAGGTTGCTGGTTCAGTTCCCTGCTGAGGCACTCTTTTTGCACCCTTGGGCAAGGCACTCCATAGCACAATTGCTACAGTAAATATCCAGCTGTATAAATGGATAAAATTGTAACCTATGTAACTCGATCAGGATGATCATTGAGGGTAGCGTAAGGTAATGTAATGAATTGTAGAATACCGGTGAAACGGAAGATCTGCAGGTCAGCCTTCCACAGCATCATTATGACATTAGCACAGCTCGGCCTGTCCTGTGAAACATTGCTGATTATAAAGATGGTGCAAATCAGTGCTTTGTAATGCAAAGTGACAATATTATAAATTAACACTTATTAACACTGCATCAATGAAATCAACAGGGGGAAAAAAACCCAGTTCTTTATGTTCCATTAAGCACAAAGTGGGTGACCCAAGAAACCACCTGAAATTCTTAAAACAGTTGCACTTTGCATATCTGAACATTTTGATTTGTGGTTGATGGAGGACTGAATGACTACTTCAGGGGAGAAGTTATTCAAGCTGTGGAAGCATCTAAAGTCAGCGAAATCGCACACAACCTGAAAAAGTTTGTCACAAAGTGTTCCTTTAAAAATGCTTTCTCTTATATCCGTAATACACTATGCAATACTCCAACATCTTCCCTTATGTTACGTCTAATGCACAAATTTGGACTGCAGAAACACAATTACTTAATATTCACCTGCTGGGAGTAAAAATGTGCATTGAATATAACAGTTCTGCTGGCAATGGTAATAGTTGGTGTGGTCATGTAGTGAGCCTTTTTGAGGATTTTATGTTGCTCCAGCTATAAAGGGCTGAGCTATATCAAAGCAGGTACTCAGTACATAAATTTATACCGACTGGTTCAGACATGCACCTTGAAAGCAGTATCTTTGTGCTGTGGTATTTAGGATTACCACACCCTGCACTGCTTTGTGGTGTGAAATATTCAATTTCTCTATAATTATATGACTACTGTCACCATTCAGATCACTCTTATTTTCTGTTGTTGTTTTTAAGATATACAAAGGGATTTGCAAACGTAAGCATCCATTTACTGGTATTGACTGATGAGGTCTTGATGCTACTTCTACATATTTAATAGTTTGATTAAATAGAAACCTCGGTTTGATACTTATAAGCAGTGTGCAGTGAATTTACCGCTTAGTTTCACGAGCGCTGAGTACAGTAATGTATATATATCGCGGTCGATTGGCAAAGTACAAAGTCTAACCTTTGGCTGCTTTAAGTGTTCTGATAGCGTGAAGACTGGAGCTTTCGGTCCATGAACTGTACTTATTCGGTGTGTACATATATTTTGAATTCAGACTGACTATCTGAAAACGTGATAAAACACAAGGGTTTTTCCACCAAGAGTTAAACAAAGGAAACGCTGGAATTATGTAAAGGTAAATACTACTTTTGTTGTATTTTGGTGTGTATATGTGTAATTGTTAACTGTGTTTTTGCATTAATTTATTTATTTGGAAAACGCCATTGCTGTTATTGGTAATTACTGTCTCGATATAATTCTCTTTCGAGGCTTATTTTCATGACCATTACTACAGGAGACATATGTACACGTATATACATATTAATTTTGCTTATAACGCAGAACATTTCACAATACCGGCAATGTAGCAAGACTGGAGCAATTTTCAGTCTGTTATTTCAAACGAAGAACATAAATCAATGATGCCATGTTGGACTGGTTCGTTGTGGTAGCAACACTGTACCATTGCCGTGAGGGAAATGTGTGCAGATGTCCAAGACCATTGAAGTCTGGCTGCCATACGTACTTTCTTTGTGGCCGTGCGTCCACATGTTATATACAGTATATATATTTTTTAATTGTTTGCTCTTTTACTGCTTCTCCTCAACATTATTATTATTATTATTATTATTATTATTATAAAACCAAGTTGTGTGGCTATTTCTTTAGGAGTATTGGAAATTCAAAATCTTTCCCTAAGTAGTCATCGTTTTGTTAAAGGAATAGCTCTTTGATAACGACAATCATGTATTTGCCGGTTCTTGCACACCTTAAAAACTGTTACAGATGCGCATCTGAACACTTCGCAATCTTCTCCTTCACAGTCCTACAGGAAAGACACAGTGCTGAAGATTTCAAAGACACTTTGTCAAGATCAAACGGTAGACTTCAGAGAGGAGCTCCCTCTCTCTCTCTCTCTCTCTCTCTCTCTACTGTGAGCGCTTGAACAATTAAATTTGAGTTTTTTTTTTTTTCATATGTTGCATGTTATAAAAGCTCTGAAATATTGTCGAATATATACAGGAAAGAAATGTGGGGGAAAAAATAACGTAAAATCTGACTGTTTACCAGTATTCACATAATAATGGTAATGCCTACTTATGCAAGTATTAATAATTAGTTGGTTTTACATGTGGTGATGGAGAAGTTTAACTGGTAGGTGCCCATGAGATGAATGTCTGTTTTTTTCTCATTAAACGGTTTTCTATGTCAAAGGTTTAGCGCCACAGAACAATTTTTTAGATGGTTGATGGTACTGCTCCCTGGAGACCTTGAATGATGATGCTGGTGATGAGGTTATTAAGGTGGCCATAAATTTTCCAGTGTTCACAGCAGTAGTGTCACCCCCAACAAACTCTATCGCTCAAACACATGGCTTTTAGGACATCTGTGGGATCACATTTCCGTTAGGTAACGCCAAAAACAAGTTAGGTAAGCGCGAGCGACTGATAAATTGACTATTCTGTAGCTCTAAAGAAGTTACTGCTGCATCGTGGGAGAGCTGTCTTTGTTGTCCAATGTTTCATGGGTCATTCGTTTTAGCCGACCGTGAATGTGAAGGAGCGTTTCCAGCCCTTTATATCAGAACTGAGTGTGTTTTAAAATGGAAAGGAAAGCATTCGCTTTTTACGGGTTTATTTAAAAAATAAATAAATAAAAAATCCTAGATTGACATTGCTAAAGTGATCTATTTGGACTGAGGCCTCAGACATGAAATATGGCTTCTTGGCTCTGTGATAAAAGTTATTGTAATATATGGTTAATGGAAACATTTCTAATTTATTTGTACCTCAACAAGCACACAAATGTGCTATGAAAAAGAATTTTTTTCTACACTTTAATTAATAGCATTGCACTGAGCAAATTCAAATTGTTCACAAACAAAGAATTGTAATCCAAAAAGGTTATATTTATTCATTACATCAAAATCCAACAAAACAAATTTACACCAGCATTGTGTTCATGGGAAGTTCAATGAATGCTTCTGGAACCAGGCCTAAATAGACGCATACAGAAGCAATGATCTAAGATCTTCCAAAAACGTGCATCCTCAGGTTACACAGTGTGAAAAGAGCCATTTAAAATTGCATGCATGAATGTTGCATAAATGTCTGGGTTGTCAAGAAAAAGCCTCCTTTTGAAGGCAAGCCACAAAATGACTACATCTAAATGAAAATGGGAAGCATGTCTTATGGTAAGAATACATGGAAACAACTTTTTGTACATGCTCATTAGTTGCATTTGTCTTACAAAGTTGAGAAAGGACCCATGTTCACTGAAATATGATGAGGGTTATAATGTTTTGGGGGTATTTTGCATCTACAGGTTTTGGTGCCCTTAAGATAGAGGCAGTAATCAATGTCAGCACATGCCAGGAAATTTGTAATTAACCTGGTCCCTTCTGACAAGAAGCTCAAGTTTATGAATGAATATTTCATTGTAACAATGATCTGAAGTATTCTTCAAAATCTACAAATAAATGGTCAACTGAGCACAAGAATAATCGTTTTGAACCAATCATCTCAATCTCTAGACCTCAACCCAGTCAAATCATTGGTGGTTTAGACCCAAGAAAGCAATTTACAGTGGAAATCAAAGGATTGGAAAGATCTAGAGCAAGTCTGACTGGGAGGGAACTGGGAATCAAAACACCCATACAGTGCCACAACCGCATAAAACACCACAGGCAGCATCTAGTCAGTGCAATCCATACACTGACAAAATGCTAAAATTTACAAAACACTGATTAGAAGGATGTGAACAAAAAGTCTCCCATGTGTTTTCTGGAATAAAATCTGTTACTTATGAGCATGCCTTTTCTCAGAGTAATATTACATAGGTTTTATAATTTAAAATTTTTTAGTCAAGAGAAATGATTGAATACATTATTTATTTATTTGTTTGTTTGTTTGTTTGTTTGTTCTTTGTTATTAATTATTCTTTGTTCATTTGTTTGGGTCTTCCATTAACGGGTCACTTAGATTTTTTCAGGTGAGTGAACATATATCTGAGAATGAGAGTATTTGGATTATGAAACAGATTAGTGGCCAAATCACTTTTATTTTGTAAAGGGATCACTTTTCTCATACGTCCATAGAGATGTCTAGAACCTGCTCTAATTTCCCAAGTGCTGGGATATCTAAGAAGCAGCAAAAGCTGAATCTAATACACACCAGTTACCTGGCACACAATCATGTCACCATTTTAGATGTAATAATTCCTCTTCAAAGCATTTTTGTGTAGTAACTCATCTGTTGGTCATTTTATTTTTTAATTTATTTTTGAGTGGAGTGTGTTTAATTTGCAAGCTCATTAGCTTGCAGGCAGGGTTGTTTTTCAGGAGTTTTTTGAGTGCTAGGGATGGATTTTTGTTTTATTTCTTAATGACCTTTGACTATAATCCCTGCATAATGAGAGGAAAAGTAAGGCCCTGGCATTGAGGCAGGATTGCAAAATGGCTTGAGCCCAATCAGACAGAGACAGGAGCTGGCAAGTGCCCTGAAGTTACACAGCAGTGCACACTTCAGGCTGTCCTTTGTATTTATGTTGAGAGTGGACACCATAAAAAACATTGCAAACGGCCATTGTATTGTAAGAGTAAGATTATAATTGGAGCACACGACCAGAGTTGGAAGAAAACCTTGACCTTTGCCCTCTGCCTTTCATCACCTAGCTCACGCGGCTTCATCTTTGTATGAGTCGTCCCCAGAGAGTTTTGACTCAGGCCCAACAAAGTGGGATGTTCTGTAATCACTTTTTCATCTCTTTATCAAGGTGAAGTTTTGAGTGCTATAGAAATATGTTTTTCCCTTTATTGTGGAAGCTGTTTTGATTGGATTGTGCATGGCACAGCAAGTGTCAGATCTGATCATGTGAGCCCCCATGTTGGCAGTAATTGAAGACATGCTATATTGTAAGAGAAATATCTGTATATATGTCCACCAATAACTTTTGCAGGAAACAAGTTGTACTTTATGAAACCTTGTTGTACTGTAAAGTCTGCTGCATTTTTCCTCCACCTCCACGTTCTGTAATATTAGGGATTGCTAGGACACCATTCTACAAACAGGCTATACAGTAACGTCTTTAAATAGCTAAGTTGCTATTTTTTGTCAGCTCTAGACAAGACAGGTGAAATTCAGTGCCAAAAACTGTATTTCAACAGACGAAAAGCTATTGTTTTCCGATGTTGCCAATAAATTTAGTGCCAAGCCTTTAAGTTGAACATATGTATGGTCACAGTTTGATCACATTGCAGGATATGTGTGCAAAAACTTATATGAGAAATAAATGAAGACAACTGCCATTAGCTTGCTTACTGCATTTACTTTACATTATTGTCATTTGGCAGATGCTCTTATCCAGAGTGATTTACATATGACTTTTGTTTGTTATCTATTCATGCAGCTGGATATTTACTGAGGCAATTCTGGGTTGAATACCTTGCCGAAGGGTACAGTAGCAGTGCCCCAGTAGCTTCTTACCACCTTGCTATACTGCTGCCCTGATGTTAGCATAAGAGAAGGTATATTACTGAGGAGATTGGGAACCTGACGCCTTGACAGGCCCTGTCGGCAGGAACCAGCCTCACTCTGCGTGGTGTCTTAGGCTGTGGGACACTGCTCAGTGCCACAGTCACAGCAAGATTACCACGTACAACCAAACTCAGGCGGGATTCGAACCCCAAACCCCCTGCTCCCCAGTTCAACCCACTACTCCAGACATGGAGTACACGTGCTTCCATGCAGGCCATGGTAAATGTCATATGCGGTGAGGACTTTGACATGAGTAATAATAAAAATGTTTTTTTTTTTCAGTTTTTCTCCAGTCATTTTTGAGATTAGATTTTTACAGTTTTTTTGAGGAGGTGAATCAACCACAAGGTGCCTCAGAAGGTCTAATATAAGCCTGTAAAGGTTTGTCATCCTACTGAGGGTTTTGCCAGTAGCGTTTAAGCATGGCTGGATTGAACAACTGCTTCACTTCACTGTTTTCACTTGGCATTAATGACTGTGCTTGTAAAATTAGTTGGTCTAAAACTATTCCATAGCTCCAGCACAGCATGAAAGACTTATCAGTTTATCAAAATGTAAATGTAGTTTTAACCTCAATTTGTTTATCTATGGAGGGCAAACTCCGTGGAGAATGGGATGCTTCCTCCTTTCTTATCAAGATCACGGTGCCCTGTGACATCATGAAGACAGATTTTCCACAGCTGGGCTGCAGGTTGCTGTCAGACGCATGTCTGTTGGAAGTTCCAGGCTGTGTTAATTTGCCTTTAGTTCAATTCATCAGATTTAGTGACCAACCACAAAGTTAGATGTGCTACAGGTGGAGGATGTGGGGGCGGGACAATGTGAATTTCCCTGTTATCACCACGGAAAGGCTTACCTCACGATAGGGTGTGGATGTCTCATCATCCCCATCATCTCTCTGGAACCATCCCACACATGGCGTGGGTTTTATAACCCCCTCTTTGCCGTATATCCAACCACTCCAGCCGGCTGGAGGTTTAGTTGCCCAGCCCAGAAGTTGCCATAAACCCCATAAGCTGGTGGTGGTGGAAGAGATTGGCCACCTCTGACCTTATGAAGCTGTTGCTCTCTTCACTCTCTCACACTCTCCTTCTCCTTCCCGCTAACTCTCTTTCGCTCTCTCTCTCCCTCTCTCTCTCTCCTTCTCTCTTTTCTCTAGTTTTCAGGACGCGGTGGTAATCCCTGTTTGAAAAAGGGGCTTTGAGCAAGAGGAGTGTCGGAAGAAAGGGGAGAGAGGGGGGCATAACCGTAGCCAGGACCTGTCACATCACTCCAGTGCAGCGGGAGGAGAGCGGGGCACCTGAAGAGAGAGGGAGAGAGCGTGCAGGGGACACAGGCATCTCGGCAGCTGCACGGCGAACTTCAGAGGAAAGTTTTCCCCCACCGCAGCTCAGCGGGGACCAGACCACCACAGGACACCAAGGGGGGGACGAGCAGACAGCAGCAGCGGCCTCTTTTAGGGTTTCCCCTTCCTCCTTCTCACTCTTTCAAAACCGGTGGATCTGAAAAAAAAAAAGAAAGAAAAACGCCAAAATGAGCTCCAATGACCCCATCTCGAAGGACTACTATGATTATTCTGCTTGGTATGAAAACCTGGAACCTACCAAACCACCAGTGGAGTGAGTATTTTTTTAAGTGTGACCTACCATGCAGCCCATTCATTCCTCTCAATTCCTGATCAAACTGTTGTTGTCGTTTTTAATGAAATTTAAATTCATTAAATTTTTTTCAAAAGTCAATACAATTCATTAACAGCGTTCTTAAAATTCTGAGCACCGGATGGATTGGCTTATGTGACAGAAGGTGTTAAAATCTGGTGTGGAGATTTTAACATTTTGTAAGCAATGTCAAGTTTACTCTTTTGTAATGAGTGCAGTACATTTTTATGGTTGACTGACAGAGTTTGTGACATGTGATATTTGATTTCATCAGCCCATACATTTTTAAAACTCCTCTAAGAAAATGGATCTCAGTCGAAAGGCTAACAGGTCATAGACATGCTTGACGGGTCTGTTCAGCGGAGTGTAGATGCTGTGTAGCATTTAGAACAGACTCAGCCTCTATACTGGAGCTCTTCTCTGGTATGGCAACATGTGTGATGTAGTAGTAAGGAGCAGGGCTTGTAACTTGAAAGGTTGCTGGTTCAATTCCCTACAGGTGCCCTGCTGTTGTATCCTTAGGCACACAATTATGTCAGTAAATATAATGGATAAAATTGTGACCTGTGTTGGTTGACAGTAATGTAATGCATAGTGCTCAGTTTCACAAGTTTTTATATTTCTAAAAATCTGTTTCTAATCCACCTTCTTTTGATTTATTTTCTCTTTAATTCACTCTTTCATCACAAAGTTTGATGATAGTGAAAACTGTGAGACTGAAGTTCTTTCCTGAACACTATGCTTGTAATTACATTGGATTGATACAGGTGAAACGGGCAGCATTTATTTCCTTTGCCTGAGTTTTTATGAACGACCCTTCAGCAGTGGAGCATAGTGGCAAGGAGCATGACTTGTAACCGGAAGATTGCTGGTTTGATTCCCTGCTGGGGCACTGCTGTTGTACCCTTGGGCAAGGTACTATACCCAAAATTGCCTCAGTAAATATCTCGCTATATAAATGGGTAAAAACTGTAACCTGTTTAAGTTGCTCTGGATAGGCCAATACTGTAACGTTCCCTTGTGACAGTCCCCTAGTTTGGCAAGGTTATGACAGATCTTATATGGTCTGTGTTTTGGTGTAGGTGTCAGAGTAATGTTTAAGAGGAAACTTTTCAACAGAACAGAATGGCAGGGTTCCCCAGAATGTGCTCGATCTCTCAGTCCCCCAGGCTGTGTCATGTCATTGTGTCTGATTTATGCCCCATGTCTCCTTGTTCTCCTGCTTGCAGCATTCAGCACACAGTCACTACCACTGTGGGCTGTCGAATTTACGTGTCTCAGAGCTCAGTATTTCTGTTGCGTCAACTTACGGTTTAAAATGCGGCCAAAACGCAAGCACCGTTTCCCCACTGTGTCTTGTTTTTCCACAACTGCATAAAAATCAATCCGTTTTTAAAATGCATGATCTGTGTTTGGGGGGGGGGGGGGGGGGGGGGGGGGGGGGTGGGTTGGGGGCTTTAGCTTTGTTTTGCGTAATGATATCTGACTCCATCTAAATTCCCTGACACCTTGTGCCTTTTTCAGAGTCATCCTCCCCTGTGATCCCACCGCCGATGACAGACTATACCACATATGCATCTCTGCAATATCGGTGAGTCATTTCCCCAAATATATATAGGTCCCAATATGACACCCCCTTGACGTCACTGAGACCATGAGACACGCATACGCCAGCGTCCGCTGTGAGAAGCTCCTTGTCTCCGGACTACACTACCCAGCACGCCTTGTCTGTCCTTGTTTGGTTACCCTGGCGTAACCTCACCTTCGACCATGTGCCAGGTCTTCTGTGTTCAGCCAGGCTTACAGTGTGTCAAGTGCTTAGCTGAGATAAGTATGCATAGACCAACAGGATTATTTAATGAGAAAACACCTACTGCATGCTGATTGGGCAGGTGAAAGCTCCATTGCTTTTTATGATTGCTTGCCTTTGTGCATACATTATCTCATTTTCAAGCATGGTTGTAACTAGATGTTTTCTCAGGCCTGACACAGGGCTGGTGAGCAAGACTGTCTCTCAGGTACACTGTCGTGAACTACAAGTTTGCATCATGATGATTGGTCATGTGATAACAGAGCCATAACACAGATTATCATACTTTAAGTAACGGCTTAAGTAACGTTAAGTAATACATAACTGCCATATAGAACACAAGGCTGACTTCGAACTCTGTTAATCTTCCTTTGCTTGCTCATGCTCATCAAGGTGTACAGAAGCATGCAGTTTTTTAATTTGTATGTTTTCTTCAAAGGTGTTTAACCCCAAACTTCAACAGCTCTTTGACTAATAAAAGTATGTGATAAAACACGCTTCCGAATTGCTCCCAAAAAGGGAGCATGGCTTGTCACAAAGGAATAGATTTGTCATTCAGAGACAACTTGAGTAGCTGAAATATTACTGCGTTTGCCTTATGTGCACCAGCTTCCTTTGCCTTTGAAGTTGATGGCATCAGCCTTGCGCTAATTGGCCGTGACAGACCCCTGTCATTGAATGAAGGTGTCCGACACCCTTGCTGCCCCATTTGCTCTGAACTTTGTCGCGGGCTGCTGGAGTTCACTGACCTGCAATGCCCTGGGCAGTCACTCTGACTAATGGGGCTTCATTCAGATCAGAGGCAAGGAGACCATAATGAGACAAGGGGGTCTTCCCTCTGCAGCTGTCTGTTGATCTGCCGTTGTGCAACTGTGTCTTGCGGAGAGGGGGGTCTTTTATAAAGATGGGGGGGGGGGGGGGGGGGGGAGAGTTCACATCATTGATTGCAAGTATTTTATATATTTTTATGTGTTACTACATGCCATACCAAATTCTGGGGGCAACAGTGTGGTGTATTGGTAAGCAGGGATTGCCACCAAAAGATTGCTGGTTCAATTCCCCACTGCCATTCTGCTGTTGTACCTGTGAGCAAAGTACCCACAATTGCCTCAGGAAACATTTTCCTGTATAAATAGATATAGTTGTAAGTTTCTCTGGATAGGAACATGTGCTAAATGGCAATAATGTACTGTAATGTAATGTAATTTTAAGCAGGTGGTGGTCAGTAAGAGAGGGTGCCCCACAGGTTAATCTCAATGTCTTCTGTCTCCTAGATTGTTGTCATGCTGGTCCTAGCAGCCTTCACCAAACGCAAAAGGTTATGTCAGGGCTTCCTGAAAGGGGTTCCAGGTTTACTCAGGTAAGACCTATTTCTGACCGCAAACTGCTTGATGTCTCTGTAATATTTGCCCCGTAGCTATGCCATAAACAGGTGGGCTGGGTGAATCAGGGAGTCCACGCAGAACACCTACCCTTATGTTACAGATACAGAAAATAGTAACCCACTGCTACTATAGTTTGACCCTGCAAGAAATGCTATCACCTGTAGCCATAGTAGTTAGTTTTACATTGTACCAGATGTATTTTGTAGAAGGTCACACTCCAGTGATGTTGGTTGGTCAAGCTAACAGTGCAAACTGGTTCATATGGTGGTTGTTGTCTGTCCCCCTTTCCTGCAGTCCAGTGAATTTCCTGGACCACACTCAACACAAGGGCCTAGCTGTGGCAGTGTTTGGAGTCCTCTTCTGCAAGCTCTGTGTTATAGTGCTAGCCCCAATCCCCCTGCCTTTTGTCCAGAACCCTGAATCAGACTACAAAGGTAAGGCGATCACCTGTGCCAGATCAAAGCAATGTTCTGTTGTCTCTGTAAACTACGGTGGCCTGGAAGGTTCTTTTGGGGACCAGGAGCTTGTGCTTTGTTAATCAGTGGTCCCCAGCTGGAGCTATGAGTCATTTTCCACAGAAGGGTGCAGTCTTCTGGAAATGTGCAACAAATAAGACGTTAATTAGTTAGTTTAATTAATGTGCCTCTTAGGGAGAGTAGATAAGTGTCAGATGTTTCTCATGATATTCTGAGTTTGATTAATGATACGGTGCAGTGTTACATGGAGTGTCTAGGCTTTCAATAGCATAGAGGTGGTCCACGAAAAAATTGAAAATAATTGTGAAATAACTGTTTTAGTGCTGCTTTTCTGGATCAATGACATCTGTGAACACACAGATAGAAGAATCTGAGTCTAATTCCATTTGATTTTGCAGCCAATGGCTGCACCAGGACCCTAATCTACACGCTAATCTCTCCCCCTGTCTCTCCTCCAAGGTCAGCATACGACCGAGAACGAAGTTCAGTTCAAGGCAATCAAGTTGAACAGACAGTCATTCACAGATTGCACTTGTTTCCTTTTACTTACATCATAACAGTCATCCCATACTTGATGTGTTATGGAATTTGATTTATTTTGCCATCAGTTTTTTTATAAATCTTTTCAATTTGGGTCTGCAGTGTGGTATTTCCTATAATTAAACTACATAGCACTCTGGCTGGTAATTAAAGATCTGGTTGCAACAGGGCCCATGAATGCTGAGAATTGTGTGCTCAGACTATTAATGAGTAAAAGCTTTTAGCTTGGCTTTAGCTTTAGCTCGGCTGACTGTCTGATAAACGCACATCCCAAAGACCATCGGGTGGTGCTTGCACAGAGCTGAAATCTGGGCTTATAGTGTGCATCCTCTCAGATTGCTCAGTTAATTGTTAGGATCCAGGACTCAGCTGGTCGGTCTGTCTCTCTCTCCTTAGCACAAAACATCACTGACACCCTTGCAGGGGTGCCCCTGACAGGTAGGGCCGAACGAGAGGCCAGGGCTCTGGAAAGGTCCTTTGTGCTTCTTTCCTCTGGGCAGCAGTGGTTTTTCTCCAGCACTTTCCTTTTTTTCATGAGCAAGCAGGGTGTTTTCTGGCATGGTGACCGTCCACTGTCAGCACTCAGACTTGGAGCTCATGCATGGCTGATCGCCTGTCCACACCATCATCCCCAGTCCTGCCATACAGACCGCTCTCCTCCTTCCCATCTCAACAATCACTGTCCTCACTCTTTCATTCTCTGTGTGGTCACTGTCATGTGGTTCTCTGGTAATGTTGTTTCAACATTAATTTCAAAAATGTTTTCAAGTGTAATCCACAGCAAAGATGCATTCTAAACCTATATTCTAACTCCTGTCACCTGTTACCCTCAGAGTACTGGAAGATCCTCTCCCTCTTCTACTACCCCGCTCTGTACTACCCCCTGCTGGCCTGTGGAACGCTGCACAGCCAGGTGGGCTATGTCCTGGGCAGCCTGCTCTCCTGGACACACTTCGGTGTCCTTGTGTGGCAGAAGGTTGACTGCCCCAAGACCCCCCAGGTAAGAGGAAGAACAGTCTTCTCTTCATACATCATCATCTTGAGCTTGTGGGTCCTTCAAGGACACTTCTGGTGTATCTGTTGAGATCTCATTTAGCTGATAACATCCCTTCATTATCATATTGAGTTAACAAAGTCAGTAGTAGACACAAGCAGGAAATTATTGGCTGTGATGTTAGGCAGAATTTAGTTCACTGGTATATATCCCATGGAAGCCTGTACCAGCCATGTTATGACAGACCTTATAACCTTATATGGATTCCAAAATATCTTCAATATGTGCAATGATCACAGTATTACACAGTGTGAAGCAAGTAATTGAAAGCTTCTCTGAATGACTACTTGTGTTTTGAATAGAGTGTTTTGAATAGAGATCATCTAGAGATAATCTAGCTCTTCTTATCCTGTTCTGACTGGAGGTGGATGAATACATTTTTCCTTGTCTCAGAGCAACACACACACACACACACACACACACACAGACACACACACACACTACACACAGAAGTGTAGAGCAAAGTGCACGCAAATACATGCAAACACACACACTGAATTAGCTTGTCTGAACATGATCTTCAGGGACAATGAAAAAGCTACTCCACACGTGCTATCCTCAATTAGCTGATACTGTGGGTATCTGAAAATGCTACCAAACACTCAGTCAAACAGTAGACATACAAGCTACACAGTATACCTATTCAACTACTGCCCTTATGCTCAGAAGTCAAGGGACTGTTTATCTTAGGACCACAATACAGCCTCTGCATGGTAAGATTGGCAGGCTCATTGTACAGTCTGCCTGCTCTACCTCCCTACACAGTTGCTCTGCTATAGTAGAGCTGGTGAAATGAATGGTGGACCGTCGAAAGAAATTTGTTCTGCTGCAGAACCGTCTCAATCAGGAAAACCCTCCCACCTCTCTCTCTCTCTCTCTCTCACTCTCTCTCTCTCTCTCTCTCGCTCTCTCTCTCTGTCTCTCTCTCTCTCTCTCTCTCTCTCTCCCCCCAGTTAATCACTTTATTTGTTTTGTCAGTTAGAGAGTATAAACTTTCAGGTTTCATGTTGTGCAACTTATTTTTTTTATCTCCTTACACTAACCCAGAGGGATCTTGGCACAGGTCACTTGCCCCTTCAGACAAAAAAGCTCGAAGGATCACTGGAAAAGCTTGCTCCATTGTTCTTTTAGTGACAATAAGGTGTGAGTGTATGCCTAATCTGAATAGATTCAAGGGTAGAAGTATAATTATATGTAAGGAACGACAGTAGCCTTGTAGTAGAGTTTTTCTCCTCCCAGCTGATGAGGATTAAAAGCTGGGTCAGAGGAGGTGAAGTGTGTGAGAATGATCCAAGTTTGACTTAAACCTCTGCTCTCATGGCAGATCTACAAGTACTACTCGCTGCTTACCAGCCTGCCGCAGATCGCCTGCCTGGCCTTCCTCAGTTTCCAGTACCCCTTGCTTCTGTTCAAGGGCTTGAAGGGTACAGTGAAGACCAATGCCTCTGAGGTTAGTGGGTTTGAGAGGGCTCTGAGTGGTGGGATGGTTCAGTGAGGAGACCTCTCTGCCATATGTGTATGTGTATGTGTGTGTGGGTGTGTGTGTGTGTGTGTGTGTGTGTGTGTGTGTGTGCGTGGAGGGGGGGGGGTTAATGGATGCCAGTTTTCATGGTGGCACCATGCCTAACTGTAGGGTAACTTTCTGTTAATGTGCTTAGATTCCAGCATTGAAAAAAAATATAATGAAACTAACATAAATAATGAAAACAGAACATTCTTGCATTTGAAGCAGATCAAAAAAAATCTGTATAGTCCTGTTTAAAATGCAACCTAAATAGTCGTTCAGCATTTTGCCCTCTTTCAGCAATTGCTTATGCTTAATGCTTATGATATCAAACAAGCTCAAAGGGGATGTCATTTTAGGTTGTGATAGCCAACAAGCGGGCCGCTTCTATTTCATGTATGTGTATATGGCAGACTGTTATATATACGCATATATGTGTATGTTTCTCTAAAGGAATAGGGCTGAAGCAAAACAAAAAGACAGTAAGTTATTTTTGCTCATACAATCAACATCACATCGACGCACTTACATAATATTGAAATTGCTCTGGAAAAAAATCACACCTAGTTCTCAATGGAAGATTCAGCAAAAGCATTTATGCTAATAATACAGCAACTAATATGGGATAAGACCACTCACCACCCCCTGCCCCTACCAGCACCCATCCCCTCACCCATGAAGTGCACGTGCGGGATAATTACATGTGAGGAAACATCGTGCAAGAGCCACTTAAGAAGAGGCCCACAGTGTTATGTTAATACAATCAAGGCAGGCGAAATATGTAAACTCCGAAAAACAGCATACCAGAGGCCCTAATCATTGTAAGCAGCTTTGATATAATTGGGTTTGCACAATGTTCTTGACCAGATTAAGGGGGGACGTTGTCTCCTCTTTTTTTTTCCCACAGGGAGCGCACAATGCAGTGTTTATTTGATGGTAATCTCTGGGAAAGCTTCGTTATGACGTAGTAGCAGCGCTCCTAGATATCACGCGAGGCTCCTCGTCTCCGTCAGTCCCCCTCATGTGATCCGAGCAATCCTGAATGATGATCCGGGATTGCCGCGTGCAATGTTCCTGATGCTACAGTGTAGACAGTGTGTATATAATATAATATATAATGTCATTTCATGTCCATATTAAATCATACATCAACAACAAAGGCAGAGATAATTGGAGGATAAAATGAAGAGAAACTGGAATTTAAAAATGAATCATTTATTCTTTGCTCATGTTCCAGTAGATGGTCTGCATCTAATGGAAGTTACAAACATGAGGGAAAAGCTGACGCCTATTAATGTAAATTTATTTTTTTAGCCAGAAATGTTTTGACGTGTGGTGTTTTGCAAACACAGTTGTTAGGCACAGTGTGGCCTGGGCGTAATCCGCTTCAGTATTCTTCATACATGGTGGGTTCCTGCAGTATTCATGTTGTATCAGAGATGCTGCATTCTCTTTTATCTGTGGCTCCTCACATTCGGTTTGATTTTGTTCAAGGACCTTGATAGCAGCTACTACAGGGACTATGTGAAGAAGATTCTGAAAAAGCCCTCCAAACCCAGGTGAGGACTCTCAACAAGAAAAGTAAACTTACACATTTTTTTTTCCAATTATTTCAAATTCCTGCAACACACAAACAGAATTGCATTAGACATATTGAATTCGGACGAGTCCTACAAATCTAATGAGGAGGGATTTCATGCAGTTTAAAGCATTGGAACATGTATTGCGCTGGGTCTTCCCTTTTAAACCAATACTAAATAATGTGTATCTCACTTGATTGTTATATTGTTTCATTGTGGAGGAGTTGTGTTGGGGAGGAGAATAATGCACAAAGTTATGTATCCTAGAGCTGCACTCTCAGTAGTACTTTGTTTTGTTTTGGGAATCACTGCTCATCATGTTGCGCTGTCTGATTTTGTATGCACTACCACCACCCACCAATGCCAGTAATCTAAAGACGAAGTGCAATGGTAGAGAGTAATCCACACAAAATAATCTCTAATTATAATCAAAGGGTTAAATGTGGCTCTGCACAGGTGGGGTGTCTACAATTGCCGTCCTTTCACCTCTGTACAGATGAGATAGCACTTGCTGTTAATTGCATGAAAATGCAATGTTTAGGCTTTAAAAATACACATTTCTCTTGGTATCAGTGATTAAGATGGTAGCCCTGCTCTCCCTTGAAAGATTTCCATGTGTTTTTTTCTCTCCACCCAATATCCTGCACGAATGAGAACCTGTCTCCCTGTGGAATTCTATCCTGCTTGTCCTTTCTTTAGCAGATCAACTGAGCTTCTCTGTTTTCTCTCTCTGGTTTCTGTTCCAACCCATTTTCAAAGTCTGGCTAAAATTAGGCTGGGGAAGCCATATTTTAGAAGCTGAAACCCAGCCGTGAACCTTCAGGAAAGATTTATTCAAAGATGAGGCTCCTCTGCATGCAGAGCTCTCTCCCTTTGACATTCCCCGGCGAGATGTTCATCCCTCCAACGCAAACTAGCAGTGAGCAAGCAGAAAGGTCGCTTCCCCATGCTTTTCAAAGCTGCTGTAGCTTCAAGTGACTCATTGGATTTCCAGTAGTATTTCCTGCTGTACGGAAAGGTGTCCTTTATCTGTTGATGAAGTCACAATTGAAAATGACAGTGCTGTACTGGAAAATGTGAGCAGTTTGTACTGTACACTCTGAGGAGGCACATGAGAGGCGATGGCTAAGGTGTTTGGGAGGGAAGAAGATAGTCACATGGGGGCATCATTGTTTGTGTCACCCGGAAACACAGGTTCCACTTCAGATCGCATTACAAAGAAACAAATGAGGTGGAGAGCTACGCGCATTGAAAAGTGGTCTCTTGAAATGTTCCAGGGTGCAATGTCGGTAAAATCTATAACATGGGTGAGAAAGCCGTTTTTAGGAGGTCTTGGAAACTTTATGGCGTTAAGGAGCTCATGGCGTTTCTTTCCCCAGCACCACCAGCACAGCAAAGCCCAAACTGTCTGAGAGAATATATGATGCCGTGAAGTCGTACATCTACACACCAGAGGAAGGTAAGGTGGCTACTAATGCTCTCTCAGCAATGTTAGGGCTATGACCGCTTTGTTGAGGCATGATTGACTTATCTATTTATTTCTTGTAATTTTGACTGGATTGTGATTGTGGATTTTTTTTTTCCCCTTCTCTAGTGTTTCGCTTCCCCTTGAAACTGGCGATCTCTGCTGTAGTGGCGTTCATTGCTGTTTATCAGGTACCACCAGATGACTTGTCTTTTTTGGCATTGCATCATAATACTATGTGCTGTACAGTTGATTATAGACTGAAAACAGTCAGGTCCGTTTTCACGTTTGAAATGAACTTCTGATCTTCGTCTGGAGAATGACTGTAGCCAACATTAGGTTAAATATTACTACTGCGGTGGCAAGTTTTCATGAGATAGCTGTAGTCTGTTTCCATCATGGCTGGATAAAAGTTATGTATTAATACATCAAGTGGGCAATGCATTGGGAAATACATTTAAAAATTTACTTCCAGTTTAATGTGAAAATTAATATATATATTTGTACGAAATTTGGTGGTTGTCATTGTGTTTGTTCAATAACAACATTACTGCCATATACCCCAGCATTTCACAATTTCCCACTAGTTCTAACAACTATGTTTTCTCTCCTCCAGGTGGCGCTCTTACTGATAGTTGGATTGGTACCTACTCTCCAGATTGTTCGTGCCGGAGTCACTGAAGAGATTGCTTTCCTGCTGGCTGGCTTCAAAATCATGTTATCGGAGGATCGTGCAGAGGTTGTCAGAATCGTGGTCCATTACATATGGAGTACGGAGGGTGAGTGTCTTATTCCTCTGTGACTGTCAGAGACAAACCTCTTAAGCCCAGCCTTACATTTGCACGGTTATGTCTTGGAGGATTTATAGATGTATTTCTGGCATTAACTACCAAAGAGCACAGTATAAGTATATAGTATGGTCCACTTTCTGAAATTCACATTAATTAACAATCTCCATCACCATTAAAGACTAATCTGGCATCCCTACAGTTGACTAGTTATGGGTAATTTTCTGTGGGGCATTGTCACAGGAAATTCCTGCAGAACACCAGCAGAAGCTGATGAACGATTACCACTGAGTCTCTCAAGCATCCAGTATTTTCTGTCTGTGGAAGAGCTTTCTGTGCTTGCTGATCTCATTAGAGAAAAGGGGACATTCTAGGAAACATTGCTTTGAGCGATCAAATAAATGCCCTATGTAGTACGCATGGCATCTCTGTCGCACCCACTTAATTCCACATTTGTAGAAAAAACTCCAAACATCACAAAGGGCCAGGAAGGATAGTGGGAACATTGGCACAGTGCACCAATTTAATATCATTGCTCTCATTGTTATATATATTGCTAATGTAATTTTTATTTTCTGAAAAGAGTAAATCTAAATTGCTTTGTTTAATGGTGTCAACCAAGCAAAAACAAAAAATCTTGTTATGTATCATAGATACATAACAAGATCACAGATCATCACAAGATCATAGATCACTGAACGTAGAATGCAAAGACCTAGATTACAGAAAGCATAATGTAAAATACAGGCCATAGGAGACAAGGACTGCAGCATGCGGGCAGGTCTTTGCTCAGAGAAAAGGAGACAAGGCTGGAACAGAGAGAATTGTTGAAGGCTTATGGCAGGCTGGTCCGTGCACCTTAACCTCCTTCAATGCTGATGTGCGTGTCATGCGACTTTGTGTTTTGTAGTGTGTTACATCTCTGCGACGATCCTGTCCTGCTTGGTCACCCTGCTTATGCTAATGAGATCCTTGGTCCTACACAGGTAAGAGCTCTCTCTCTCTCTCTCGCTCTCTCTCTCTCTCTCTACCTGACCTCAACCGCCCACCAGCACCCACCTTGTCCTCAGTCTACCTTCACAGTCACTATCTTCACCATCTCTCTTACCTCTGGCTTAAATTTCCATTGACACCTTCAATAGCTGCCAAGTCTCATGTTCACTATTGGACATACATGATGCTGATCCAAAATAAAAGAGCTTAGTTGAAAGATCTCAGATGAATGTATTTTGTTTATAAATTCTGCATGGAATTCAAGCAAATGCTTCTTTAGAGCATTCTGACAAACCTTCCTGTTTCTTCTCTGTCCTGATAATCATTCGGTAAGGCATGCTTTCTGCTAATATTAAAGCATTGATGAAACACTGTCAGTTTGAATTTATTAATATACCTGCTTTATGCGCAACCCATCCGTTTGTGTCTTGATGTTATCAGTATGCTCAGGAATGTGAGGATGAAAGTAATATATTCGATGCTATTCTGCTGTCTGTACAAGTTCCCTCTCCTGGGGATGTACTTTATTCTAGCCTCATTAATTTATCATTAGCTGAACCCAATAATGGTAATAAGCCATGAGAGCCAGACGTTATTCCATGTGAAATACAATTTGCATTACCTTTGATTGGCTGGAAAGTGTCTATGTTGTTTGGGTGCCTGCTCTCCGAGCATGAATTCGTCTCTGTCTGTCCCTGTCTGCACTGTTTAAGTCAGTCTGCAGCACAGGGATCACTGTGCTTTTAATCACATCCCCATTTCCTTAAGTAAAGCTCTTGCTTTAGCAAATAAAGCTGCAGGGCACCTAGTGTGGGAGGCGAGCAGTGTAATACCGAGGAGGAACCCAAGCAATTGAGATTGGGACTGTTGCATTTTCAGCTCTGCTGCACAAACACCTGTCTGGACTTGAAGGAGTATGTATGCAGTGGAGCTGGCATCCTAATCCCCACTCAGCCAGCCTGCTGTTCCACACACATGCACACGTGCATGCCCGTGCACACACACACACACACACACACACACACACACACACACACACACACACACACACACACACACACACGCACACACACACACTCACACACACACACACACACACACACACACACAAACACACACACACGCACACACACACACTCACACACACACACACACACACACACACACACACACACACACACACACACACACACACACACACACACACACACACACACACACACACAAACACATATACACACATACACACGCCTTCTCTCACACACACAGACATGCACGTACACGCTTTTTCTCTCTCACACACACACACACACACACACACTCTCTGCAGCAGCAGATAATGGAGAATGGAAATGAAGTGGATATAAGACAAAAGAAATTCTTAGGACTGCAGTTTACATTAGCACTGTATGTTACATTACATGTGCGCTATACATGTGCATGCATGCGTCCCACAAATGATCATCACGCAGAGTGTACTGCAATCAGAAGAACATGATTGTAATTCCGAATGTATGTTCTTAGGGCCAACCTGAGAGGCCTGTACAGAGGAGATATCTACAATGTCTACAATCGGCAGAGGAGTGTCCGGCCATCCCGCCCTGCCCTGGTGTGCTGGATGGGGTTCACCAGTTACCAGGCTGCCCTCGTCTGTCTAGGTAACCGTCAGGAGCTTTTCTGGGGAGTGGGGAAGAAGATTATGTGGCAATCCAGGTGGACATGCTCACAGCCACAGCCACTCAGAGCCACTGTATATATCACTGTAGTCAGTGTATATACTATATATACTCTGTGGATACACCAAGGGCTTTTGCTTCAAATACTGCTATCCATCTGTGAAATTCTGAAGAGGAAGCTAAGCCTCTTTTATGGATCACAGCAGTGAATACAGTCATTAACATTTTAACATGACATCGACAAGCATAACATTCCTGCAGCATTCGCTGTTAATCTGTTCCAAAAGCCAGACATGTAAATATTAGTGATAAAATCAAAGGAGCGGCTTTGTATAGTTTAAGGGGAAAATGACACGGGAAGGGAAGATATTTGCTGCTGATGCATTTCTAGAAAGAAGACATTTTCTTTTAATGATGTGTGTTTAAATTTGTGAGAATGTCATTCTGTAGTAGGTTATAGTACAATGTTGTTTTTGTGGGTTTTGATGTATGTTTCAGTATTTCAGTATAGCCAAAATATTTCAGAAAATATGTCCAGATAAAACAAACAAAAAAAAAAGTACCTAAAACATTTGGAGATATCAGAATTTGGTAATTTCCACAAGGTCTTCGGATAAATAGCTCCCATACAAGGGCCTGAGCAACCCACCTCATAAAACAGTGCTACCTATATTATTTTGCTCTTTGTCTTTAGTTGGATCAATGTGAAATTAATGCCACAAAAAGAACAAGTATCTTCCATCCCAGAGAAAGAGGTCTCTTTTTTTATTATTTAAATTCAGGATAGCCTCATCATATAGTGAGAGATATATAGAGAATATTCACCACAAAAAAGAAACACCAAAAGCAAAGAATTTTTAAAGGATTCTGGTTCCATCTCAGTGATATCCATACTGTATTGGGATGTTTTCAACTTTTCAACTATGAATCCTGCAACACTGGAATAAGATGACAGTCATAACACCCTAGCTGTTAGATGCAAAAGAGGATAAAAGGTCTGAGATTGCTTGACCCGTCCAGATTCCTAGTGAAAAGAAAAATATCATCATCTGAAATAAATATTTTTGTGATTGTAATTTCAGAAAAGAAGTAAAAAAAATGAGAATATCTTGGCCAGGGGCCCTAGCCAGCCCCAAACAGTAATCATGAACACAGGCAGTATCAATTAATAACATAGAGTATGTTTCAAGTTAAAACAATGAAAATCAATTAAAAGTCATTGTCTCCTTATTAACCTTTCTAGTATGGCAGGGAATTTTCTTTGCCATTCCAGAGTCCCATAAGTGCTGCTGTAGGTCTTCATCATCTTGCTTTTCCGGCAGGGCTGGTCATCCAGACACTGGTGTTCTTCATCTGCCTCATGTTTGCTGTCTTCCTCGTCATCATCCCCATCCTGTACGGAAGGAACCTCATAATCTTCCACATCATCGGGAACATGTGGTGAGTTGAGTTGAATGGAACCATGCTTCACGTGACATCATCCCTGGTTCTGTCTGCTGGCACGTGACTATGACATCATCAGGCAGAGTCTACTTTGAAATACGGTTTTTCCTCCAGTCTGTGCTTGAGATGTGCTTGTGAATGGTGAGTCATTGAGTTTAACCTCATGTTGCATTTCTATGACAGGCCATTTTGGTTGACACTGTTCTTGGCTGTGCTTATTCAGCACATCACAGCCAAGTTTGCCTTCATCAAAAAGGATGCAGGGACCAGAGACCTGGATAACAGGTATGGTCAACTACATTTTGATATTGCATTATCTGATATTACCTGATATTTACAGTGGTATCGCAGCAGAACATTAAATGACACATGCCACATGAGTACTAAAAATATATTATGTGTTCTTTTAGACCATAACACCTCTATTCAACCTGTTCTATTGAATGTGCTTTGTCTTTAGATTAGGGCATTGAATTGAAGCATGTTTCTTTTTTTGTTACACAACATCATGAATTCAGCAGTAGTTGAATGAAAACTGTTGCTCATGGAAATGAAAAAAATTATAATAAATATCATAAATATAATAAATTAATAACAAGTGGCATGGTGGATAAATGGAGACCACAGCTGGAAAGAAGCGGCACAGTTTACACGCCCTGTTTAGATTATATACAGAAGATGGAGAGTTTTCAATGACAATATAAAAGGTGGCACTCCCTCCATCAACAGGAGCGCTCTGTTCCTGTTGACCTACTTCCTCTTCCCGGTCAACGTCCTGGTGGGGGTGCTGCTGGGGGTGTGGAGGATGGTGATCACAGCTCTCTTTAACATCATCCACCTGGGCCGCCTGGACATCAGCCTGCTGAACCGTGGAGCAGAGGCCTTCGACCCGGGTAAGTCCAACCCTAACCCTCCTGTACACTCCACAGTCAATGGACGGAATGACTAGGATTTCTTCCACAAAGCAACAGGCTGTTTGAACTACAAATGTGCATGACAGAATAGCTGCAATAATGTTTTCACTCTGTCTTTCTCTCTTGGGTGCATCAGTCTTCATTTTTATTTTTTATGTGCAGTTGTTCTACTTTCTCTACATTGATTTTATATTGTGACAAGACTTGGATTTTTTTAATTAGGTAGTTAGTAGCTATATTAACCAAGATAAAAGTGTGTAATGTTTTCAGGGACTTTTTGTTCACCTGATCTCAGACACATTATCTATAAATGAATACTACATAATTGTCCATTTGTGAAATTGCCAAACTAGTTGGAACCTTAGTGTTAATGAATAGCTTAGCTAACTGTGAAAGCTCCATGCTGCCAAGCACTTTCCCTGCATCAATTAAGTAAACGTATCACAGAAATTTACACATACTGTTAAGAAATGTGCCTCATGCCCTCTTTGAAGAAGCTGTTTAAAAATCTAACTCTAAGTGACAATTCCATTTACTCTTTATTAGAGGTCTGTCGTTATCCCATTATACGAGACAGACAGTAATTACGCTGCCCTGAAATGCATGTGGGTGTAATTACAGCAAGCAAAGCTCATGAACCTAAAGTGACGGAAAGCTGGCTGCTGACAAGCAAAGATTGAGAGTTATCATTCAGAGCGGTTTTGCCAGTGTTCTCGTCATAATCTAAATGTATATTGCTTTTCCCCAGTAGGTCTCACATATTTTCCACCTCCCCCCCCCCAACCCCCCAATCTCTCTCTGTCTCTCCTGCTCTCTGGCTCTGCAGGATACCGCTGCTATGCCCATTACCTGAAGATTGAGGTCAGCCAGTCTCACCCAGTGATGAAGGCCTTCTGCGGAATGCTGCTGCAGACTGCCAGTCAAGAGGGCGGCGCCGGGCAAAAGATGCGTGATGTAGAGGAAGGTCAGCCAATACACACACACACACACACACACACAGGCACACACAGGCACACACACACACACACACATACACACACACAGGCACACACACATACACACACACATACACACACACGCACACACACACATACACACACACACAGGCACACACACACATGCACACACAGGCACATATGCACAGGCATGCACAGACACACACACACATATACGCACACACAGACACACAGGCACACACGCATGCGTGCTCGCACACACACACACACATGCACACACACACACACACACACACACACACACACACACACACACACACACAGACACACACACATACATACACGCACACACATGTTCATCTCTCTGAATCAGTGCGCCTGTGCTACATTGCAATACCAGTCAATGAGGTCTCTTTCATTAAGGATTCTATCTCCCAGTGTCTGATTGATCAGTGGTAAATAGATAGTGAGGTTTTCAACTGGACAACCATCGCCAGATACAGGGGGGGAGGGTACGGTGTTCGATGTCTAAGTGCATTAAATAGTGTGGGAGATATTACTTTGCCTGGTCTGTTGATAGCATAATTACATCATTATGCAGTCTGGCGCATAGGAGGACATGTTTCAATCTGAATTATGTTTGACAGAATAAATCTGACACTGATCTAGTATGAAGTGCTGCCGCTTGTTCTACCTTATGTCCATGCTATTCAGGCAATGCTGTCAACACTATCTCAAAAGTAATCAGCTGTGCTGGAAAACGTTACCTCCCGCTGTTTGGTTCCCAAGCATGACAGCTTCCCACTGTTCACTACATAGGACAAAACGTGAGGTGAACTAATGGCCACGACACACTATCAAAGCTGAAAAAGCAACGGGGAGGCCAGCAGCCGTGCGGCCTACATGCAAGCCAAGAGGATACTGCACACTTCCATCGCTGCTGTGATACAGGATAGAGAGGGTGGCCAAAGACTGAGCCATCTGAGATTAAGTGAAATGTACCCTCAGTTATTAAAAAACAAGTTGTTATGTTTGGAACATGTTTTTATAATGAGGGCCATACAGGACCAGTAAGGCACAAACCCTAACTGGATGTGACAGGGTGCTACATTGTAGTACAGTGCGGGCAGAAGTGGCAATTATTTTTGTGTGCAGAATAGTAACTTGTGTAGATGCAAAGGATTCATATTACTGCTGACTGAAAAAGTGAAGCATTGTGTTTAGAGCAAACTCAATTTGTACTGACTGTGCTTGAGGATTGGAATATGATTGATTTCCATTATTACAGCCTATATTAAACACCTGTTTTTCTCTCAGCTGTATATGAAGTTGGAGTATAGGAACACACAATATCATCCATAACTAAATGAAGATAGGAAGTTAATAATCAAAAGGCTGAGCTGCTGGTACAAGATACAAGGGATAGGTCTGCATATGATGGAAGCTCTGTTGAGTATCACTTGGGTCAGCCTCTTCTGAAGCCCGAGACTGTACTTTGGAAGTCAAGGTTGTGGTCTGATGTGGTAAACTGGTTTAGTGAAGGGCTAAACTGCCACCACCGATTCCAAGCTCCATGGAGTATTATGCCAATTAAAAGACTCCTAAATCAGTATCCACCTCCTGAAAATGAGGTAGTGTACCAATTGACACCCGGTGACAGAAAATTTGATTTGGACCTTTTGCCATATGTGTAATCAATTTAGAGCTTGAAGCAGCTCAACCCCCCAGTTTTGGATCTTCCAATTCCATAATACACCTCTCTCTGGCTTTGTTCCTGATGGGGTGATTCATTATTTCAGGCATTCAGCTGGTGGCCCAGGAGAAGAAGCAGAACAAGGTGTCCAACACCAGGCGGGCACAAGCACGCTGGCTGCTCCTCTTCACCCTGGTCAATAATCCCTCCCTGGTGGGCTCCAGAAAGCACTTCCAGCGCCAGAGCTCTGAGAGTTTCCTCAACGGGACGCTCAACCGCACCACCAAGGAGAGCAGCAGGAGAGACGCCAGCCAAAAGGACGAGGGCAAAGAGGCGGGAAAAGAGGCAGACGCTCCCGCCACCAACTGATGGCCGAGACGAGAATGCGAGAATGGGTTATATGTAGAGGTGTGCTATTGCCAGTGAAGACGGTGCGTTTGGTTTAGCCATATTGTTACAACAGTGTTAGTTGTCCATGAAGAGAGAGAGAGAGAGAGAATGCAAGTGTGTGAATAAGTGCATTTACTGGCCAGTGCCTTAGGAAGGTTGAAACACAGTTCTTGTATGCAGAGCAGTTTTTGGCTTGGTTTTTGACTTCTGCTCTGTGTGTGCTGTCTTATATGTTTACTCACATTTTCACTTGGAATTACTAGTTAAGCACGCACCACTGAACCCCTCTCTAACCACACTGCCAGGTTAGAACGTTTGCATATTTATGAGTGTACAGAAAATGCTTTTGTGAGAGACCTAGCGAATGTTACATTTTAAGGTCAATGTACACACTGCTGGTTGTAAGTGACAGAACCAACAGTAACACAATTATAATCCATACATACAGTATATATGGTCTTTTTTAATTTCACATGGTTTAGAATGGTATTTAAATTGTAATGTTAGAAGACGAAACCCTCTTATTTGTTTTGAATTTGTCCGTTTCGGCTCAGAGCAACAGATGTTGTTTTGCTGCCATTACTCTATGTGTTGCCTTGTTTTCCTGTACTGTATCTTAAAAGCATCCCATGTTGCTTTTGAATAACAGAAAGTAATATATTTGTGATTAAAGTTTTAAAAGATTGAAAATGAAACGAGTGGTGTTACATTGGTGTTAGTGTGCAGCACCGTGTGCCATGAGCATTTCCTCTTGGTGTGTCAGGCCAAGCCACGCATGAAAACAAACATCTTTTGAGATGACGCCATTATCCCCAGAATCAACAAATAAACAAACTGAAAATACCTTACTTTTACTCACCAGTGCAAAAATCCATAGTAAATTTTAGAGTTCTATCTTCAGAACCTGCCAATATGGTGCCTTCAGGGTTGTGTAACTTGTTTCCATCCGCCACCGCTGCATAAAATATTACGACGAACATTTAACCCTTATGGTCCTTTATTGGACCTATTCAGCCTTATTTAGACTTTATATTGCTAGTCAATTCCAAAAAGCTTCATTCCGAGTAGAAATGGGCCAAAGGACTTTCTACCTGCCTCATCACTGTGATATTATGATAAAAAAAAAAAAAAAAAATTTGCTTGGAATTAGTTGCCTACGTTCCTGAAAATGTATGAAAACTGAAATATGAAACGTGACGTACATTAAATATTTAGGCTGTGCGAACATGCGGATAGTAACAAAGCATTGAGGTATTCGACTCAACCATAGGTTGCATTTTCATGAAGTCCTTGCAGGCTATTGCCAATGCAACTGGAAACGACACCGTCGGTGGCTCCATACCCTGAAGCACATTTCGCTAAGCATCACGCACGACCTGCGTGAGCGCGCGAACCAGGAGAGCCTGCAAATGCCAGTTACTCCCAGCTATTCCAAATGCACGACGTTACCGTTACTCGCGTGTTACGCAACTCGGAACGCAAATGTTAACCTTGCTTTGAGATGTCTCTTTACATTTTAAAGTTGTTGTAAAATAGGCCTTCTGCATGCACAATGGCTTTTTTTTAGTTCTTGTGTCAGTTTTCCTTTGCCCGCCCGACAAGTGCGAAGAATCCATAACGAACACACAGATGTCTTTGCTCCCTCCGTTCTTTTTAATAGACGTAGAGAAATAATTAAGAAAACAGCCGAGTTACCACGGGTGTTGCAATAGGTACAAGCAAACCAGTGCTTTATTTTAGTGTACATTTTAGCATTGATATTTGTAAACGTTATATATGTAGCAGAGCTAATCATAACGATAATTATGGCCTATACATAAATAACATGTTTATTTCGTAATATTATTTATTTAAAATATTAAAAGGGAAAACAAAACTACAAGTTCCAAATCACTGTACACCAATGGACAGGAACACTGCATATTTAGTTAGTTAGTAAGGGTGGCAATATATATGCCACTAAATTTAAGTATAACCTTTTTCCCTCGTTTGAAAATGGATTGTATTATTAGCCACATATATTTAGAACAAAGAAAAGCCAAACCACTGAGATGTCACGTTTGCTGCCATCGCAGGCGTTATAGTCCTTTTGTGATTGGTAGGGAAATCAGCTCTAGATCTGGAAAAATAATGCAATATCGACAGCCAGACACTGTCATTTCGGGTCGGGCTGTTGCACTGACAATTCTCAACGCAGAGACATCAACAAACTAGAATAGGCTACGCGTTATCAATACCGTATGAACCGATGAAGTAGATTTAAGAACGAAGTAAAAGAAAAGTTTTTCATTCTTTATGTCAGGACTTGTACCGTAGATCCTCTTGATAAAAATGAAATGCATCGCCCACATACAAACCTGCCAGCGACCACCAATAATGACTCTTCATGCATAAGTATTCAACACAGTTGTCTTCTTTGAGATCCAGTAATTGTAATTCTGTATGTCTCTTTTCAAGTAAAACTAAACTACGACGTTACAGCTCAACACTGGACATATAAAAATATAATGAATCAAAAACTTACACTTAAATTGACCAATGAGGACAAATCTGACTGCAAAGATGATTTTCATTAGGTAGTTTATTAACTCCACGTACATAAATCATATCAAAAGAAGTAAAAGGTTTGAGGGAACTTTACAACATCGTTAGACAGTTAGCCACTTAAAATCCACTATGCGTCGATTTACAGGACACTTAACGCCATAAGACGTTCGGAAGAATAACGCTGTTTGCAGACAACGGCCATTCCTTTCATGAAAAAAAACATAGCCTACTTTTAATTTACCGGGCTTACATCACATACTGACATTTAGAATATCTAACGTCCTATACGCTATTAAAAACACACATGAAAATACTTATGTGTGACATGCGATCGACGAGTATCTCTAAAAAGAGAAAGTACAAGTTTAAAATCTTTGAGAAAAGCGAGGACATAAAAGCACCCATTGATGTAAAGAGGTTAAGGTCACACATTTTCAGAACTCAACAGTACATTTAACAACCGTCTGTTGAAAGGGAACTCAATTTTCCAGCACTTATACATACCTGACTACAGTAAAAGTGATTTTCTCTTTAGATCTTAGAAAAAATGAAACAGTCAATGCACAGGCGGATTTGTACGTGCCGCTGTCCAGCAGCTCAACTGCTGAAAAGGACGCGTGAAAACCAAAGTGAGATTATCCTAGCCTACTCCCTGCATGAAGGATTTCTCCATGGCTTCCGCTATTGTTTCGGAGGTTTCTCTTTCCCAGCTGATGAATCGTCAACTACAATAATGCACTGTGAATGACAAAAGTGCTTTTACTTTTTTAAAAGTTAGGCGTAAAAGCTTCTGTGTAGGTGTCTGTCCAGTCCTTTTTGAACAAATAAACATAGTGGTCCTTCAAGGGAACAGAACGCCCACACTATGGCAATGGTCGCAAAAGATGTCTAAATATTTTATTACAATGAAAGTGTACAGATGTGTAATACTTACTTTTATGGTTTTGATTGCATTTTACGGAGGTTAAGAACCTCCATCACCAGGACTCTGGAATCACTTGAAACAATGACCGATTAATAACCTGATTTAAAACCGAGTTGAAAGTAATTATCTTACACAGAACTCCATGGCTCAAGCGACTCAACGCCCTGGCTGTTTGTAGTTGCCATTGATTTCCTCCGAGATATTTACTGCCTCTGCCCCCAATGGTAACCGATCGCTATACTCAGAACCCACTTCGAATTCCTCATGATTTGTTTTGGACTGTGAATTGGGAATAGATTCGGTCACCACGCTGCCCTCCGCCTCACCTTCATCCTCCCCCGCGTCACCCTCAGCCTCGCCTTCCCCATCGCCTAGTTCACTGGGGTTAAAGTTCTTCTCCGATTCGACAAATGAGGCTCTGGGATCGAAATCGGCAGCCATGTGCTTTTCCATCTGATCGGGGTTTTGCGTTTTCATGATCAGCTTGTACGTCTTTCCTTGATATTTATACATTAAATGACAACAGGTGGCGCCCAGCAGCGGGACGGTAGCCAGAGCCAGCAAAAATATGCTAACTACAACAATGATCAGCAACGAAGGGATCCTCTTTCTGGTTGTGAAAACAACTTGGACCTGACAGTCATCCCCCCCATAGGTGAGACAGAGTGTATAATTTGTACCAGGCTGCAGACCCTGGAAGCGATATGCATTGATGCCATCCTCAATCTTGGACCACTGAATTACTGAGTGTCCATTGCCAGTATTCACACACAGATACAACATATCCAGGGGAACCTTCTTAGTCAATGTTTGGTAAAGGTTTATAGGTTCCTTATTAACGGTTTCCACATTCTGTGAGGAGCTGAGGTGCAGGTTGGCCTTGCTGTTGGAAAGCTTGACAGGGTTTAGCTGGACTTTGGCCTCAGTCTCTGACACTTCCAGGGCAATGACTCCGAAATCAAAGGTGTACTGCTTCAGCTGTTCTAAGCTCATGTTGAAAGCATGGTTAGAGATATACTGGGTGCCATCATTTATGCCACACTTGCTGGCAAAAGGCAGGTCCTTGGCATCATGGCCAGCCTGCTCAGTGTCCACGGTGATGTAAGTCGACCCAGTTGGAATGCCCTTGCTCTTCTCCTCAGATTTAGGCCAGCTGATAACACTGTTCTTGGAGGTCTTGGGTCCAGACTGATGTCCAGATGGACGGACCTTTTCCACTGTTGCATCCAGCATAGAATTGACAGCATGCTTCTGGGTGCCAGCGACCGCCACTTTGACTGTGCTCTCTGCTTTGCCCAGGTCGTTGGAGGCCAGGCAACTGTAATTACCATCTTCCTTTTTGCTCATGCGAGGTATGATGAGGGTGCCATTCTGAAACACCAGGAATCGATTGCCAGACTTCTTAGTGTCCACTGGCAAGTTATTTTTTTCATTTGCCGTGTTAGGCAAACTGAATTCGACAGCCTGGTTTCCTGTGTGGATTACCCACTTAACATCTGGCAGAGGGTTCCCCTTGGTTTCACAGTTCAAGATCAACATAAAGCCCTCATAAAGCTCCGTGTTCTCAATGTTGGGTTGGTAGGTTATGCTGACAGTTGGTGCCGTGCAGTCTAACTTGGGCATCGCAATCACTAACGTGCCTTTCAGATGTGCTGGTGCCTCACAGACGATGGATTTCTGTTCAGGGACGGATATCTTAGACCCTGTTATCCAATCTCTCAGCCACTCCAGTGCACAAGAGCAGGTGAAAGGGTTGTTGTATATCTGCAGGTGGGACATGGAGGTCAGTCCGTCGAACGTCCCCTGCACAATCGTAGTGAACCTGTTGTTGTTGATGCGCAGTGACCTCAGGTCTTTGAGGGTGGAGAAGGCATCTTTAGGCAGGTTTATCATTTCGTTGTTGTTCATTTTCAGCAGCTGCAGGGCAGTGAGGTTGTAGAGGTCCTCCCAGGGGAAGTTGACGATCTTGTTGTTGCTGAGATCCAGGTTGCGCAGCTGGATCAAGGGGGCCAGAGTCCCCTTCTCTATGGCCACAATTTCATTGTGGGCGAGCCACAAAGATGTTACCTGGGTGACATTCACGAAGCTTTTGGACTTCAGCGAGGTGATTTTGTTGGCTGAGAGACTCAGAGTCGTCACGTTGGATGGCAGCCCCAGAGGCACCTCTAGCAGTGCTTTGTAGGCGCAATCAGCAAACTGGTGGGCATATCTATCCAGACAGCTGCAAGGCTCTGGGCAGCCCTGCGCAAAGCCAGTTACAGCAGTCCACAAGGCAAGGTAGCCCAGGTACACCAACGCCATTTTCTCCACCTACGAGAAATGAATTCGTCAGTTGACGGACCACTTGCAGAATTGAGTGCTAAACCTAAATCAGAGCATTTCCATTATGGAAAAAAACCTCAAGAACTGCCGTTGGCTCAGGAATAATATCGTGTGACAGCCTGCTATACTGCTGGCTTGAACAGTCTAAACCTTATTGTGTCTGTTGAAATATGGGACACTGGGTGTTGCAAAGATGCACTGTTGCTTATAGCTTAAATAATAATAAAAAAAGTACATATTTCTTAAGCAAATGTTTTCGAGTCAAAATATAATCTAGGTCTGTTTCTAACAAATGTATTAAATTTATAAATAACTTTTTTTTTACTAGAAAACTATCAGAGCTAGATGTGTTACTCTCCCTTGCACGAAATTCTTTTTTAATTTTCTTAAAACATCAAACTGTGTTGGTCTCTACATTATGGTAGATTGCTGACACAAAGACACGATCCGTACAAACAAACCAACACTAACACAATTATCCACACTAAATGGACTACCTTAGACAAATGTATTTTAGAATACCATCAGATGCTGATGGAGCCAACGCTTCAACAGCTTACTACAGTAAATTTTCTATCCTGACTGCGGAATATCACCTCTATTTACCAATTCGTTTTCAATATATTACATTAAACTATCATTTGTTCAAAAACTCGCAATAAACGTCTCAAATTTTTATACTTGAGGGTCTAGGTATAGTCACAAAAAGAATTACATGTAAGGTGTTATTTGAAGTTATTTCAAGAAAAATGATGCTACTGAAAAGTGAATAAAATTTATTATGGTATTCTACAAAAATGAGATAGCATACTTAACTGAATTTTATACAGTTCTCGGTGATTTTCATTGGGTAATTTTACAGTGTATAGCCAGCAATCGTAATACAACACCTGATTTCAAATTAGTGTACTTACCTGTATGATAGTTTTTCCTAATCCTTGGAGTTTTTGTCAGCGTAACCAAATTATCTCTCTCTTTTGTAAATAATGATTAATTGTCAGAAGAAGTATTTTCCCCAACGACAGTGAATCCGGTTACATGGTTTTGGCAGACGTGCAACGCGAGAAGCGCTGGAAGAGACATTTTTCTTCTAGTGTGATGCTCAGCAATACGGAGGACGTTTTCTGCTCTCGGTCGAGTTTGGCAAGGATTCTCTGCGCGTTCCCGCCTTCGCAGGAAAAGGGGAGGGCTTGCGAACGCGCAGCCTCTCCCTCCATTCCCGTATTAAAGCTACAGGGGCTTTGCCGTCCACACAGAGTATTCATTATTTAGAGACAATAATGTTTAATTCATTATTTTGTCTTCGTCGTCATCCTCTCTGACCTCCTTTTTGTTTAATTCCATACCATTCAGAAGGACCGAAAGATTTTCTCTGAGCTGTTTTTTACATGTACAATATCTCAAACAGTGAGACAACAAAGTGTGTAGTTGAAAGTGGGTTTCAACATTACGTTGTGTATTGTTTTTTTTCCGGAAACAAAGAATATCCTTTGAGGCTTTTCTTTACATTAATAAACTCCAGATTAAATGTCTGTAACTTTTTCGTTATGATAGTTTAACCTAATACATTACATGGACATTCATTGAAATTATTGCTTTAAATTCTATTTTCAACCCCATGAAACATGACGATTTAAGATTAATTTAAGATTTAAGATTTCATTATGCAATATTTGGGTTCTTATTTTACAACACTTCGTAGTGCAGCCTACACAATGAATTTATACGTCTAGAAACTAAACTGGCGTCTAACTGAATTATCCTAGATAAACATTAATAAATGTATATTTCACAAGACTACATGATTATAAGACTGTGGCTATCCCATCTTTTCATAAGATGGCTGTATGATTCTTTTGTTTACACTTCCATTCACTGCATATATACATTTTGAAATATTTTGTAAAGGCAAAGACCCCACGAATTCATGTCGCATGCAGAGAAAGAGTTGAAATATCTCTTATTTAAAACAAAACTGCAGCAAACGAAATACAGCGTAGAAGTACCTCTGTCTCTCCGTTTAATACCGACATGTACGAGTGTGTTTTACAGTCAGACTTAGCGGCCCAGAAGATTTGGAGTTCTTGTACCCTAATTCAAGTAATGATGCAAGATGTCTTCTTCGATACCTTATCCTAACAATATGATGACAAGTTTTGTTTTGCATGTTATTTATTTATTTAGTATTTCAAACGCATTTAATTAAGTAGGCCTATACATTTATGTGGGTTTGAATCTGTTCCTTGACCAGTATTGTTCCTTAACCCGTGTTAAACAGCCCAGAAAAAATAAGAACCATAAACAGATGAAAACCCGTTCTAATTTAATCGTGCAGAAATTACATGTACAGTCAATGCAGCGATAGTCATAATAACGATGAAAATTATTTCACAAAAAATGCAAACTTTTAACACAGGCGCATTCTAGGAGCTGTCTCCTGGCTTCCACGACAGTGAAAACAGATAAATTAATTTTAAAACTAATGGAAATGTCACATACACTGGAACTACCAATTTAAACACAAATACAAGCTGTTATCGTTTTTGATCCGAAAACGTAGTCTAATAAATTGATCTATATTACTTGTCAATACTAACATATTTATAAGAACTTTTCCTATTAGTAACGGAAAGGTTCTCGAGGAGAAATTCCATAGCACTGCTATGCTGTCAAGAACTCTTTTCCAGAATAAGTATAATTCATGAAAACGCTGCTTTCAAATACACATGTAAATGTTTTTTTTAAAAGGTTAATTGTTCATTCGTTGATACAGCATGAATTGTGTCTGGGTATATTTAAATCCACTGAAATGCACCAAAGGTAGCCGTGTTATTTGACGTCGAATCACATTCATAGAGCTGTACCGTCACGAGCTGGCAAGTGAAAGTTGAAAAAAAAAGCCATTACAGGGTGCATTTCGGAAGAGGTCTGTCTGGGAATTGAATGTATCTGTCAAAACAGTGTGACTAATAGCAATGGTGCAAGTTCATTGTGACGTTGCATTTGAAAAAATGCACGATTAAAGATTTCATCCTGCCATTTTTTAACAAAGCTTGTTGTGGTAAAGGGCTCACGTTCTCCCCGCTGGAATATCTCTACGACTAATCTTAGGTGCATCTAGAAATTAATAGAGCTAGTTCGATTATTACTTATGCGTATGAGATTTGCTCCCCAGAAGTGAAGGTAGTTACCTTCATGCGTAAAGGGCCTCCACAGAACCCTGTGATTGTTGGAAAGATCTAATAATTGAACAGAACGCATAGTCATCAGAAGATAACGCTGTCATCAGGCCCGGAGCTATGGGGATGCTTAGGGGTGCATTGCACCCCCAGACGGACCTTAGTCTACCCCCACTTGTGTCCTTATATCCTGATGTCTGCAAAGTATTTATGACTCTTTGTGCGCTCCCATGGATTGTAATTGCACCCCTCTGTATTTTCTCCTGGCGCCGAGCCTGGCTGTCATAATTACTCGATTTACATTTTCACAGTATAGTGTTGTTATTGCGACTGGTACCCACCATCTTTCTTGGTACAGTGTTCACAATAGATATATTTCCTCTGATACCACTGGAGCGGAAAAACTGAGAAAGCATCATGCATCTCAATACCAGAGGACAAAAAAGTTATTAATCTACATTCGTTTGGGCCTGTGGATCAACCTATTGCCTGTTATTGCTTTTCTACATGCGTTGCAAACATAAATTCAATATTTTATAGATTGTGTACTGAAGATGTTGTATCCAGACAGTAAATCAGTCTGTGTTTACCGTTTTTACTTTCAATGCATTTCATGAACATTTTGGATATGGTCTGGTCGGTTACAATCGCGCTTCACACAGAAAAAGGCTCTAGTTCATTTACGTTGGCTTTAAATAGAGCCCAAAAAGTGGTCTACTGCTTATGTTTGTTTCTTTTCAATTGCTGCCATCTACTGGTAGTCCTGTAAACCAGATTTAAGAATGAATATTGCTGAGATTGACTAGGCTCCCTCAAATGTCACTATTTACTAAATGCACGACTGCTTACGAATACGCAAAACTCTGAAATTGTTGGAGTTTTAGCCAAGTGATGAAACACTTCCCCACGCTGTGCGTATTGATCAATCTCGCTATGTCTATTAATTGACCAAATTGCTTCACTAGCACTTGTTCCTCAACACCAATGCCGCGTTGACAGAAATCCACGACGGCTTCAGATATTACCTTTCTTTGACCCTCTTTCGTTTTGCTCTAATGGCGGTACAGTCACAACTTTTCATCCCGATTCTTACGTACGTGGCGGTCATTCGCATTCCCCGCCACCACTTTGTTATCCAGTAAATGGAACGGATGTTGACGTTGTTCTGTCGAAGTGAGCGTTAACTCGTTAACACTGACATGAAAGCTGACATTAAAAAAATGTAATGGTTTAACGCACTCGTTTGCTTTACCTACTAGTTTGTACCTTGCCTGGCCAACCTTTGGAACTTTGTCATGCAGTAATTCTGATATTGTTGACTCTGTATGGTTTTTTCACTTGTGTTGTATTGTACGTCACTTGTAAGTCGCTTTGCCAAATGAATAAATGTGTATGTAAATGTAAAGCACATACTGCTGTGTAGTTAAGAATTATCCCTCTGCTCTGGTGTCATAATAAAGACTGAATGCAGACGGCCTTTCTTTCTTTGTCAGGGTCATCAAAGCAGTGATACAGTCTGAACCCTAGAACTACACCCAATGCACTGCCTAATGTTTAGATCTAGCTGCCCGCATATTATTTTTATTTGTTGGGGTAAGACGGCCTCCACTGTTCGAAATGTGTAATTACAGTAACCATCCCTTAGTTCTTTGCTACCCGGGCTTTGTCATGACTGAAAAGTCATAGCCCCAATAGGTACTCATCAAGTGTTGAAAAGTGGTACAGTATAATGATGCATTAATGTTGTTTCCACTCAACAGCAGTATAAAGCACAGTGATTTGAACATTTGATTTCATACAGAGACATGCTATCTTACACATCACATGCTATAAAAATAGGCGTTGTGTGAATTTGTTTTTCCAATTGGATTCATAACAGCCTCTCTATTTCCTGTGTGCTCTCAGAGCTTTTTAGTATTGGGTGTGAATGCCGGCATTTGTGTGAGTTCATCTCTCCTAATGCAAGGTGGGGCCCAGTGGTGCTGGTCTCCAGTTACCAAACCTAAGGGAAAACTTCAACTGGATGTCAGTAACTCATGACTCAAATATGGGGGGGGGGGGGTGTTCTGAGAGTCTGAGAGTGTCTGAGAATGCCAATGACACAGGAACGCTTCTGTAGAAAAGGTACCAGCTTAATGCCACCGTGCCGTGTTGTCTGATAGCCAGAAAGTAAGATGAATTTATTCATACTGCCTTAATTCCTTGGCTCCGGGTTATATGAAGCCACACCATTTACGTCCTTCTGAGAGGAGCTTTCCTATTTCCCTTTCCTATTTCTATATTTTGCTTCCTTATTTGTCAAGATTAATAAGCTCAATAATATTGTTCTCTGTCATCTATGGGGTCCGCCGGTCAATGGTCTAGATCAGAGGTTTTCAACCTTTTTGGGGCTAAGGCACATTAAAGGTCAAACCAGAACATCAAGGCACACCAACTTAAAGTTGGTTATCGATTATGAAGAATGTCACACATATTATGGTATAATATCATTAGCGAGATTTGACCTACATTGCATTACAGCAGACTGTCAAATAATTATCAAACAGATAGTTAAATCAGACAGAATCGTATAATTTATTAAAAATACATTGAAGTGCATCGGAGCAAGAACTTGTCCGACATATTGCGGCATCATGAACAGCAACAGCTTTGAGGAAACAGCGGCTTAACGTAAAAGTATAGCAAATGCGACCTGAAAACAATGAGAAACTTAATAAAGCTGATGGAAAAATAACGAACCATGCAACGTCACACGCGCAGTGTATAGCATAAAAATAAGTTACGTGCGAAAGGGTTAATAGCACAATATAAAACATCAGTCTTTTCACAGTGTGCACGCACTCACCTATATAAAAACGCATCAGGTTCCTCAAAATTCCACGGCACACTTCACTTTGCCTCACGGCACACCGGTTGAGAACCACTGTTCTAGATGACCTGTCCTGTAGTAAAATAAATTGTACTGTGCATGTTTACAAACTCAGTAAGGTTTTTTTTTTTCTGAAAGTATGCAAAACTACAGACGTGGGAATTCGTGAGTGAAAGGAGCTGAAACTCCGTCCAAACCAAAATTGTCACAGGATTGTTTGAACAATTCACCTCATTCATCCTGAGAATTTCTTGCACTTCCATTAACATGTCATTATGTAATTTTATGCATTATAATATGAGAGCCAGTGTTATACTGAAAGTGTTTTCTCAAAAAGAAAAAGCACCAAAAAAAATATTCTGAGTGAACAGATAAAAGAGAGAGAAATATTAGCAATATTCTTTACCTGGAATTAATTGTTTTTTGTTGTTTAAATACATAAATATTTGAAAAGAAATACGTTCGGGGTGGTATAAAGTTACTCGTTTCTGAATATGGCTGAAACATTTATACTATATGGAGGTCAGGAACAAATAATCACTCAGCAGTCTTTCCCAAAAGCTGGATGATCTGTGGAAGGAGTGAACCAATGTCAGCATCCATCACAATGTCAAGTTTTACTGTGTGTGTATAATGTGGAGTGGGATACTAGTGTTACATGTTCCTTGGATCTAGTTCTGCCTTTGCCAAAATGGTTTACTGATTTATTGGTCAAGCCAAGGGAACCAGGTTTAGATTGGGATGGCAGGTATAACAGCTACTAAGTTACAGGTCGGCAGGGCATACCAAATACCTCAACAGTGCCACGACTAAGGTCCTCTTGGCAGTTGGACTATTTTCACTTTTTTCCTTATCTTCTTTTTATTTTTTTTTTCTCCTTAATTTTCCTACCACAGTATGCAGTATATCCCAGCTGAGGACATCCCAACTTGCTTATAATGTGGCTGGGACAAACCAAAGATAAGACACAAACAGAGTAGGGGTGCATGATGAGCAACAGAAGGGGAAATGAGCAACAGAAGGGGAAAATCGTGAAATCATAGCGTCCCAGAAACTGCTGCTGTGGAAGGAAATACCTCGTTTATTCTCTGTTGGTTGTGGCGTCAGTTTTCAAACAAAGGTTTAATTTCAAGCATTCGTGGATGTGCCACAGCGTAGGTCCAGTCAATTAAAGAAAGAGATGATGGTGAAGTCGAGCACTTTCTCGGTTTCGTGTTTACTGTTCTCATTTTACTTGGCCTAAAGTTCGAAAGTGGTCTATAAATATGAAACCCCCACTCCCACACAGAGCATTTATTGTTTTTGAGAGGTAAATTCCACCAAATTAGCAGAAATGGTCATTTCTCAGTTCATCAACACATTTTTCAACTCCAACGTAAGTAGAACGAAACTGCTTCAGAGAGCAGAGAGACCTGTGTCGACCCACAGCTAAGCTAGAAAAAGAAAGAGAAGAGAAACTATGGAAGATGATTGCGACCTAGGTGGGACAACCTAGTAACCTCAAACCCACCCTCGCGCTTTGGAGACACTGTCTGGATCATAGACTTAAGACGGTTTTACCCAGCAAGGGCTCATACTGTAATGGCATTATAGTGGCAGCCTGTCTACCTGGAAGCTGAGATAAAAATAAAAGATCAGTGCTACTTCCCGCAAATCTCTTAGCCATGAGCTTACACAGGACCTCTACCGTAAGCTGGCAGCAGAGTTTTTTGGCACAGTGCACCCCTGTGGCCATGAGTGGCACGTGTAGACAGGAAGGTGCTGCCCAAGAAGTGAAAATACTGAGCAAGAAGGAACTGTTGCTTGTTTATGAAGGAGGTTTGCTTCCCTTCATATGTGCTTACCTTTTAAATAAGCACATATGAAGGGATAATCAATAACACTTGAAAGGGCTCTGGACCTTGTTACAGTTTTCTGATTTTTTGTAGCCTTTCAAAAATTCAAATATTTCAAATATTAAGTATACGAGCTGTTTACCCTCCATGTTTTTCTGGTATCTGCCACACATATGTCTATAATGGTGCAAGTCCGAGAATGATTCTGTTGATCTTTTTCAATGGAGAAGATCATGGAAGGTCAATAAAACTTTGCACGCTGTGGGGGTCTAATTTTCAAGGGAGTACAGCAAATTATCTGCTGAAAAAATGTATTCTCAGGAAATACCATGCCAGTGTCCTCTTACGCCCTCAGACACCACAGGTTTGATTGTATTCAGACTGTACTTCCTTCCACACAGACCTATCACGATTCCTTCAGAAAAATCACATTTCCTTTACTGGATGACAACAATATCTACATATACCACCATCGTTTTTTTAAATGACTAAATTAGCTTCCCACCCTTGGGTTCACAGACACGCTTGCCTCTAACTCTCAACCCATTAACTGACAGCATCGAATTCTTCTCTCACCACAAGAGGAACATGACTATAAAACTTTGGTGAGACAGCCAGAATAAAGTCGTAATGCTCTGATTAATGTTGAGCAACGTCTTCCTAAGTGAAAACAGACACGTAACAGATGGCCGCCTCCTGGGTAACGTATTTCAAAGAGGACAGGAAGTGGTTTGGTGGTCTTGGGCCCCTTGACATGTATATGTGATTTTAGACCAAATAACAGGGCTGTGCCGTTCTCATGAGATTTTATACATACAGACGGGAGAATGTACTGTGTGGGATGATTAAACCTGTGAACCATTCCTTAATTAAACACAGCACTCCCACTGTAAAGACAGCCTGTAATCCTTTAAATGTGGGAGGGATTTACATTGGATTCTGTGGACCATCAATAAAATAACATTTAAATGTTCTATACTTTGGATTCTGTGGGATGTAGATAGATAGATAGATAGATAGATAGATAGATAGATATGAAAAATAACATTTAAATATTCTTATAATAATATTGGTTAGCCCCGTATACATTCCAACTAGACATTATTAGCTGTGTTATTGCGTTTGTACATACGTAGGGGAAGTTCGCAAACCTTTTTCTTTACCCTATCTAGACATGCTGTGTTAGCAGTAGACAGAGTTCTGTCTCTAAAGTGTTGTCTTTGCATATGCTACTATTTAACAGCTAAGAGTTTATAAATCCCAAGAAATGGGTTATACAACAATGTGAATGAATGTGCTATGCTCATAGAGAAGCATTTTGATGACATTGTTGTACAACTGATCCAGTTAGCAGGTGCAGTGAGCAACAAGATTTGTTACTACTAGCAACAAATGCTGTTTTGGTCCTTGTGCAGGAGGGCTGTAAGGCTCACGCCCACTGACGTACGCTTTGGTTGTACAAGCCTAGCTCCAAAACATGTGTTCATCATGAGTACACATTTACATTTATTCATTTAGCAGACGCTTTTATCCAAAGCAACTTACATAGGTCACAGTTCTTTACAATGTTATCCATTTATACAGCTGGATACTTACTGAGGCAATTGTGGGTTAAGTACCTTGCCCAAGGGTACAGCAGCAGAGTCCCAGCGGGGATTGAACCGGCAACCTTTTGGTTACGAGTCCTGCTCCTTAACCACTATGCTACACAGCATAGGGGCAGGCAGATGGAATAAACATACTTTGATTCTATATATCATATCAAGTCATAAATAACAAGGATTGACATGCTGAGATGGTATTATTCATTAACTTGACAGACCCTCTGGGTGCTGATATCGATTTTGCCTGCTGTCCCGCAAAACCTGCAGTTTAAAACAACTGAGCAACTACATAATGAGTTTATAATGTCTACGTAAAAAAAATAACATGTAATGCCTGTGTGAAGGAGGGCTTGCTTGTTCTTTATCAGTAACTTTGTTCTTTAGAGAGTGTATTACTGTCACAGATGGGTGGCCAGTGTAGAATAGTGCAGGGCTTGTAACCAAAATTGCCGGTTTGATTCCCCGCTCGGGCTGCTGCCCCCTTGGGCAAGGTACTTAACCCACAGTTGCCTCAGTAAACATCCAGCTGTACAAATGGGTGATGTAAAAATTGTAACATATGTAAGTTGCTCTGGATAAGAATGTAAATATACTGTAATTACTATCTTCACAAGGCAGTTCTAAGTAAGGGTTTGATCAAGGGCAGTAGCTTGATTATTTTTTCCTTATAAGGGCTGGTTGTGAGAAGAAAGGGTCCAGTCAAGCCGTGTAAACAAAAGCTCTTTTGAACATTGTGAAAGCAAAAGAGTCACCACAATATTTATGGAACCATTGTTTTGTATTGTTCCTGTTTGTCCTGCGTAGGATCAGCCAGGGTGGGGCAGATATTGACTGTATTTCCTCTGAAGTCTTTATAAGGTTTTCTTTTTTTGTGAACATTTTTTTTTTTTATTTTGTGGATACAAAACTGAAACAGAATACAAAAACACGAAACAATCCCGTATCCCCACCCTCCACCCACTTACCCACCCACACACAAACCCTGTGGTAAACATCTGGCAAAAATATATTAACAGTATATATACAATATTCTATGCATACATGTACACATACACAATATGTATACATATGTATACAAATATTACACATATACAATATTATATACACTACAATATACTGTAACATAGTAATTACTTCCCATGTTTGATTAGAAAAAATGTCTTGTGTATCACATTCCAGATCTTTTGACCAAACTGCAACTACTCCAAGAGAGCTGTATGAGGATTTAAGAAGAAAAGAATACATATGGGAGACAGAGCTAGAGCTATGGTTGTTGGAATATATTAAACTGCGGATTGGGGGTAATGGTAGCTGTATCTCTGAGGGGACCCCATAAGCCTGAAGAGCTGATTTGATACGCAAGTACATAAAAAATGAAGTGCCGGGTACACTGTATTGTGCCTTAATATCCTGAAATGTTCCTAGACCTTTTTCATTGAATATAACCCCAAGAACCTTGATGTTGCACTTGGCCTACTGAGAGTATCGGAATGGAGCATTTCCAGATAAAAACTTATCATTATTAAAGAGTGGGAAGTGGTGATCCACATTTCAGTGTGGATCCTGTCTGTCTTTCTAGTGTCCTCCGGTGTCCTCCAGGTGGATATTAAATAGGACCAAAATGGAGACTACATTGTCTAAGAGGAATACTACAAAAAAACAGGTCCTTTAATTCATGGGGAGCCACAATTGATTCTTTGATGGCCCTCCACGCCACTCTGGCATCTGAGCTGAACCAGACTGACATGGGACGTATGATAAATGATTGGGCTTTACAAGGTTTTCTTGAGAGCTTGTGAGCTGAAATTGCAAAATACAACACACAATGAACGATCCCCCTGCCTGGAGCCAGTGGTCTGAGGCGAAGCCTACCAGGGCTGTTTTTACTGCTGGTGATTCAGACATCGGTCTAATCCGAGGAAGGGGCTCTCCTGCAAGACTAAGCCCGATTAGGGTGAAGATCATTCCCTGGCCTCAATTAAACATGCTCACGTTAGTCCACACCTTGAACTACCCCTGCACTTAATACTTTCCATAAATCTGTCCCGTGACGTAGTGACCCCCTTTCTTGGGGCGGAAGTCACAAGTTAAGCAAGGGTACCGACATTTACATGAGACAGCATTTTCTCTAAGTCAGACTGTGGTGCCAGAAGAGGTTGGGTGAATACAGAGGGCTGACGTTCTAGTTGCTGCTGGTGTGTATCACGTTTTATGTTTCCATTTGTTACCTGTGCTGTAACAGTTAGTGTTAATTTGTATATTTCTCCTACATGTTACACCAGATTGGGAATAATAAACATCTGCTGGCCAAATGGACCATCTGGAATCTGTGCCCTTGTCCAATCATCCTCTGGCACTGTGGCCACCACTGTCACCCTGCTACTAAACTAGGCTGAATTTAATAGACCTAATAGATCTAATATTCAATTTCAGAGGACATCCACAAGTATACTGGGTGATTCCAATGGCCCACCAAAAATATTCTTTAAATTCTCTTCATTTTCATGACAATACACAGCAACAGCAACATTCACCACACTGTACCTCTCTCTCCCCCAGTGGTTCAGTCTTTTCAGTGTCATTCATGTGGGTTATGCATCTGCGTGTCTGCTCCCTTTAGGTGAGGGAGGTACAGTTCTAATGGGAAACCTTTCATGTTTTTGGCAAGAATCTGTCCCAGGTAATACCTTGGACTTTTCGGCAGGGTCTGGCAGAGGCATTGCGGCAGTGGTTAAATTCATCTTAATTTGATGCTGTATAGCTCTTTGGCTGCTTGCAAAAGAAAAGAGGAGCACACACTCAGATACATTCACCTGCAGCAACCATTAGCTATCAGACAATATGGTATAGGCGGCAGTACAGCATAGTGGTAAGGAACAGGGCTCGGAACTGAAAGGTTGCCAGTTCAAATACCCGCTGGGGCACTGCTGTTGTACACTTAGGCAAGGTACTTAACCCAGAATTGCCTCAGTAAAAATCTAGCTATGTAAATGGATAAAAACTGTAAGATGCTCCAGATAAGAGCATCTGCTAAATGACAGTAATGTAATGTAGATGCAGTAGTGATATGATAGGAAAGTGAGGCTTGAGAAGGATCCATTTACTTGCTACTCTTTACAAATGCAGTTGTTATCCTCTTCCTGTTCTGGAAAGGAAATGTCAGCTCCAGTATGAGTTATAAATGTACATGATTTATTCAACGGATTTGTTAAATATACAGTAAATGGGCAGCTTATGCAGAATTACCTTTTCAAAGTGACAGAATCATAATGCAAATTATTATCTGAAAACATTAATACAGAAAACACACACAAACTCATTGTAATAAAATAAATCAAATTTAATCTGAATGCAATTTCATAACAAAGTATGGCAATACTGGGCAAGTGTGAGTATAATATACTCTTAAGTGTTAGAAAGCCTTCTGGAACTTTAATTTGCATGATTAGCAACACATTATATTAACATATAGAATTAAATTAAACAAATATATTAAATAATAAATATTCATTAAAATAGTCCAGAAATCTTTATTAAAAGTTAAATACTATGATAAATAATAAAAAAAAAATACTCCTTCATTTCTTTATCATTTCAACATTAACTTGAGCAAGTAGTGCTGCTTTTCTTTCTCTCCCTGTAAGAACATGGTGTAAAGAACATGTCATTCATTTCATCAAGGCTGATAATTCCCGATTACTTCTAGAACAGCATCAAGCTTGGTCTTCAACATTCTATGGATTTCTGCTTCCATTATTGGAAGGTATTCTATGCATTAGTAATAACTGCCTGTGAAAGTGCCTTCTTAGTCTTAGTGTTTTATTAACCATAAACAAATATCTACCTATGTCCTCTAGTTCTTCTCCCAGAACCTATCTTGAGATGGCTTCTACGGTCCTTTACTGGTCCCTTTTAATATATCACTGTACTTCAGTCTGTGAGTCTGCTGAGACTATAAAGATAACACATATCTGAGTCTTTTTTTCATATCAAACATACCTGAAAGATTAGAGCTTGTACACTGCTACATAGTCATTTTGAAATACCCCTCTTCTTAGAATCATTTACAATCTATCTGGATATTATTTGTATGGACTAGCACTGAATTATGACTACAAATGACAGTGTGTGACCTGTATTTTTCGCTCATTCAGCATGCATAAGAATTTGAACTATGGACGTTGTACATAGACACAACCCAGGTTAAGCTTCAATCAGTCAGTCACTCCATTTGAACGCAGATTATGTTGCATCAGAACCTGTCCGAACAAAATTTCACCCTAATGTTCTGCTGATATACACTGTAAAGAGGTTTTGCAACTCTCTGTCCACTATTATATGCACAAAACAATCAGCATCTTTAGCCTTGTACTGCCTGTCAACTTACAGCAGAACTCCCTATCCACATTCTCCATCTGTTGTACTCTCTAATCACTGTTTCTAACCCATACACAAACCATACAATTTACCACAGTACTTTGTTGGTCCCTTTAAAATAAGCTTTCCCTTTTATTTTCCATATAGAAAGACTGGCTAGACTGGCCTGATGCTGATACCCCTGAGGGTTTTAGCCCATGCTTTTCATAAAATTCCATTTCTTAAAATAACAAGTGAAAATTACCGATCGCTCCTCAAAGGCACCGAGCCAATAAAAACCTTAACTTCCATGGTACGAATAGCACAGGCCCTTAGCTTTATGCACGCACCCGTCTTCTGAGTAAACTGATAAATTGCCTTATCTAGCCAAGAAAGGAACAGGATCCAAAAATAAAATCACAGTTCAGTACTGACTGCCGTCCTGTTAGCATAAGCACATATTTTGACTAAAACCAAAACACATTTTGTCATTCAGTCACCCTTCGCGTATCAGATTTTTACAAGCGTTGAATCAGTTCCTTTATTTGAAAGCCTGGTGAGAGGCAGAGACGCAGTAATGCTCTGCTGTCAGCCCAGACTGCGGGCCAATGCCAACGGATCTGAATTTATCTAAAATTATCGCCGCAACTTAAAAGCCTCACATGCGTGTTGGCTACTTATCTGTCACTTACACACAACAAATTTTGTGTGATGCATCTAACAAGTTGGAGGCCAGGACAGCGCAGCTAAAGGGGTGGGGGTGGGGGTCAGCTGAGGTCAGGTTCAGGCCTGAAGACATCTGCACCACAGACAGGTTCACTACCACATGTAAGAAAAATCTGTACCTTCCTGTATACCACGTCTGCTACCCCACTAATTACACTAATTGCACTGTCTTCTGAAGTCTGCATGCAGAATCAGATAAGTATAACCTTCTGTTTGAATGGGTACCTTATGAGGCACACACATCTTTCAGCAATGCTACTTCTTTTCCAAGCCTTTTCTTCAAGTTAAGAAAACACTACCACAGGTAATGTGTACTACCCAACATGTCAGAATCTCTATATATTATACAATGACTCTGTTGCTGGGGGGGACCAAGAAAGAATGCAGTGTACACAGCCTTCATGGTGATAAATGAACTCTGACACTGATCAGGTTGCTGATGATTAAAGTCAAGCTGCTCCTGATAAGCAGTTTTAAGGTGTCTCTGAGCCCTTACAGTGAACAGCCCATACTTAAGTCAGGAGACTTCAGACTTCAGCAGACTTCACTTTCCCCCTAAAGTGCTTACCTTCCCACTCTTCTTTCAGCTGAGTTTGTTACTGGGCTAAAAAAATTGCACGGAAAGCACAGCAGGCAAGAGCGGCAAGGAAAAATGTTAGTTCTAATGGCAGAACACTGCTATAGGTGCTGATACAAGCACAGTCATGACTATACTCTGTGCAGCGACCTGGGTTACGGCATTCTTTTGGTGCTCCACTTCTTGGGTTGGGTTCAGCTCATATGCTTTCACAATCATTGTGTAGTCCTGCTCTCTGGAGACACAACGGTAACTCCCGTAGTCGTCCTCACTCATAGCTGTGATGAGATGCAGGCAGTCAGACTCTGTCTGCCGGCACTGGCTGATGCGGTCATTGTTCTCCCATCGGTAGGAGGCGTGATGGGAGTGTATGGGACAGGACAGGTAAAAAGGGACCCCCAGAGGGACGGAGTAGGCGACTTCAGGAGGGTCCGCTGATGATGAAGGGGTCTGCCGCTTTTTTCTTTTTTCTCCTGTAACTAGAATAGAGAAAGGGGAACAAAGAAGTGTATCTTAGAGTCAGAGTCAACCAATCAGTATGTCCAGTAGATCTCAGTATCTTTCAAGTCCAATGAGCTCCACCATTTTGAGGAGAAGACATTCAACTAGCACATAATGCACACTTATATTAGGTGCGTTCCATCACTCTTGTCTTTAGTTAATGATGAATTACTTGTACTTAAATCCTCACTCCTACTGTATTTTCACAGCCATGCATTACAAGTTAGGTCAAAATATTTTTCATTTGCATAAAAAAAAAACATGATGAAAATTATGCACTCGTGGATATAAATTTAAGCCGTAATTTACCTTCATTATTTTTGTGACAAATGTCTGTTTTGCCTCCGGCAAGATTCTGAATTCCACCCCTGAAAAGAAAAAAAGACGCCGATTTGTCAACATAAAATCAATCTCACAACCGTCACATGACAGGGGAAAAACATCAGCACATGACCATCATCAGCCTACATGCATCATGATGTCCATTACTGATAATTTTCCATTAGAGTTATCATAGATGTGGGGCTCCTCAGGGCAGGCTGAGCCCTATGAAAAGGGTTTTAAACCAACCACATCACCTGCTAGCCTGGAGCCCACAGTGGTGGGACAACATGGCTTTGTTGACTCAGGGGAAATGGGCGGGTCTCTCCACTTTAAGGCATCCTGCAATTCATCAGGAGCCTGTAAGTTGCTCTGATAACATCAGTGGAGCAGTGCCTTTGCTCCGTTTGACAGCCACTTCACTCCGGTGCACTATGTGACTAGTGAAAAATAGCAGTTTAGCTGGGTGTGAGTGAACTGATGGATAGTGTTCAGTAGAGGTGTACAGAGACGTCATTATTTGTATCTGTATCTGTTCAACCAACAGAATCATCTGTCTCTGTATCTGTATTCGGATGGTAGACCGGAAGCGGGCACGGTTTATCCCGGAAGTTGTGTTAAATCGGGCAAATGGTGTATTTCCTTACCTAATATTCATTGGCAATGCAATCTTTCAAAGCATCAAATTTATTAATACAAGGTAAAACAGCGTTTTTTCAATATTTCAAGTGGGTTTTTTAGATTGAGGAAATTAACACATACAGCTAAAAACTACAGGTTCCAGGCTTCATTTTGATGTATAGGTTGCGGGGGTTTGAAAGAAATCCAGCTGCCACACCAGGCTTTTGTCTCGCTAGCTCCCGCACATGACACCTCCTCCTCCTCGAGTTTCCCTGAGTGATAGCCAGGAAAGGTCAGCTCTCAGCCCGCTGCCTGCTGTGCGCTGACTCGGTGGGGGTGACTACAGAATATAGCGATCACTTTTCAATAATGTGTAGTAAATGAAATGACTAGTGAAATCAAAGTCCTATGTTGCAAACAGAATGGGCATTTTTATCTTGTGGCCGTCCACAATGATATGAATCGATTTGAAACATAGTGGCTGAAACATAACGGCTGACGCACAGACATTCAGTAGTATTCAGCACTCTGAATACAGAGTTTGTAGCTTGACAATTCCAAACTGGGGTTGTATGAGGCAGAAAAAAAGCACAAAAAAGAAAGATCACAGGTATGCTGTTTTACTCACTGGCTGACAGGAGTGCATCCAAACTGGCTCCAAGCACAGTATGGGTCACGTGCCAAAATGCAATCTTCACAAGACCTGTTGTAATCTTGGCATCTCTGTAGATCCAACTGAGCAATCTGCTCCGGAAAGCCAACAAAAAGCTTCCTCTGCAAGCAGATCAAAAAGCAGCTGGTCAGAGTTATAGCACAATACTTCAAACTGTGTAAAACATCTTACCCCCACTGCTTGAAGAACTGGCTTGGTTATCTAAAGGATTTCATTCCAAGAATGGGGATTGCCTTTGTTCCCTTGAGCAAGCTAGTTAATCCAAATTATTCCAGAGAATATCCAGCTGTATAAATAAGTTTTGATATGTGAAAAATTCAAGCTATGCATGTTAGAAAATGATAAGACCATCTACGAAGTGAAATAATAATAAATAATAAAAAATGTACCAAAAGCTACTCAGATGTGCGAGTGCATGTTTTTAGTAACTGAAGTATGTCAGATTCAATTGACATTACTCATTTTTATTCTGAGGTGAAGACGTTACCTACTTTACCGAGGCCCATGTGCACAAACTCACCTTTGTGGAGTCCAGTTTCATGGACTGAACAGGGGCACTATGATTAGTGAGGTGCGTCTCTGAGATGATGAAGGGTTTAAAGTCGTCCTCTAAGATTTTGTGGATCATCCCGTGGTCTGTGGGGATTATGAGGAAGCATTAATGATCAGTTAGGATGTCTCGTCTGCCTGCTGCTCGAAAACAGACCTGCTTGTACACTGCAACACAAGGCTGTTACCTATGAACTGCTTCTCTACACAAACTGTTCAGTGAAACTGAACATTAGGATCACGTAGGGCTGGGCGGTATCGGTTTTTTTAAGGTATATCAATATATTTTCAAACAAGATACAGGATGAAACAATACCGTTTATATCGATATAGTTTGATGTTGTGTTACATAACCTGTTTATTCTGTAAAGCCGTGCCAGTGTTTTGCATCTCTCCTCTCTGACACTCTCTGCCCAACCCCGCCCCCATTCTCCCTCTGCTGTGATATCTAGTGATATTTTACAGGATTGTTATCATTTGTTTACTGGTCCCCAGAACAGTGAATTCACAATGGTGAAGCCTAGTCCAGCTTCATCTCTGCAAGAAAACCCAGTTTTTAAAACCTGAGCCAAAGCTTAATTTCAAGCAATGCCGTTTACTAGAGTGATTATGCATATATCAAAGTATATAAAATGTATTCACATAAAATGTGGATTCCTTGAAACAACCATTTTAACATGGTTTAATTTGCGTTCTAAGTGGAGTCAAATGGAAATAAAATTTCGAGCCACAGCGAATGAAATAGCAGCACACAATCTAGAAGTCATACCTCCTGGCCAAACCCATCCCCACTAACAGAATGAAAGCGTAAAATGTTTTTTAATGTATATTTAACCAACAAATACTCCAGCGACTATTGATGTGTTGTCTCTGAAGGATTTATTCTCCAGTGTTTCTGAGGGCATGATGTAGCGAGCCTCCTGTGTTATTGCTGCACTTGTCTCTCTCTCTCTCTCTATCTCTGGCGTTTTTTTTCTTTTTCCTTTTCGCCGTGCGCCTTAAAGGCTCGCCGAGCTTTCGTGCTGGTAGTTTTACAGCTCAGACTCGGGGCCTCTGTCATTTATCATCCATGGATCCTAGCAGGTAGCGCACGCGCGGGGGCTGCCCATGTGCCCCCTTTCCTCGCCCGTAATTGTCGCCTCCCCCCGCGCGCTCGCTGTCTCTCTTGATGTCGCCCGATGGGGCGAAACGTCTCCAAGGTCCCTAGACCGTAAACCGGAAGGTTTTCCAGAGCAGCAGATCCAATTTAGTTGTTGAAAACAACTAAGTAGCATAGATAGAGGTAGCAGAGACAGGCCTATTTTTATTTAACATAGGCTATTTATTTTATATATTTTTTCATTTACATGTTGATATATTGTGCAGCTGTATATTTTCAAACAGGGTAGGCCTGTTGTTATTTTTGTTCTGTTTACATTTTTATTGTTATTTGCACAGCTGTGTGTTTTGTTAAGCAGGAGAGGAAAACCTGTAATTGTACTCTATTTTAATCAGTCCGTTATTGTTGTTGAAACCAACTGAAGGAGCATTCTCAGAGATAGGCCTATTTTTATTTAATATAGGCTATTTATTTTATATAATTTTTCATTTACATGTTTTGCAGCTGTATATTTTCAAACAGGGAAGGAAACCCTGTCTTTGCATTTTATTTTGATCACAGTGTTTTAATAAAAGTGCTTGTGACATCTCACATGTGGCTTTGACTTACAACTGAACATTTATCCCACTTCGTAGAAAATACAGAGATGTATATTGTGCATCGCCATTCAGCCTAAAAATACTGAGATATGATTTTTGGTCCATATTGCCCAGCCCTAGGATCATGTATAGTACACATGGGTTAACAAACAGCTGTTTGGTTATTAATAGACATGGTTTTGGACAAACAATTGCCCATAAATAAACTACTATGATAAGCCAAATTCCCAACACCATAAGGTAGAACAATTATGGGAGCAATTCTTTTTGGGTCTATTCAAGGCATCAAAACAGGGCAAAATAAAACCTTTAATATACAGCTGTATTTTAATACGGTTGCTGCATATTCACTGATACTTTGTTTTTCACTGTCCACAAATAATTAAATAAGATAATCAGGAATTTTATTCACACTTTGGTCACAGATGGCTAGCAGCATTAAGGTGTCATGGCTGTGGAAAATAAACACTTTTCATTTTTCACTGTTGAACTAAACAATTCCTGAGTGGGACTACACAGATACACACTTGAACAAGGCCCTTAAACTTGCTGATTTCAGTTAAGATTCAGTTGTATAAATGGATAATACACTGATGAGCCAAAACATTATGACCACCTGCCTACTATACTGTTGGTCCTCTGTGCGCCGCCAAAGCAGCGTTGACTGTTTGGACTCTACAAGACCCTTGAAGGTGTCCTGTGGTATCTGGCACCAAAACATTAGCAGCAGATCCTTTAAGTCCTGTAAGTTGCGAGGTGGAACTGCCGTGGATTGGACTGGCGGTCCAGCGCATCCCACAGATGTTCAATTGGATTGAGATCTGGAGAATTTGGAGGCCAGGGAAACACCTTGAACACTTCATCATGTTCCTCAAACCATTCCCGAATAATGTGTGCAGTGTGGCAGGGTGCATTATCCTGCTGAAAGAGGCCACTGCCATCAGGGAATACCATTGCCATGAAGGGGTGTACCTGGTCTGCAACGATTTTTAGGTAGGTGGCATGTGTCAAATTGACGTCCACATGAATGGCCGGACCCAGGGTTTCCCAGCAGAACATTGCCCAGAGCATCACACTCCCTCCACTGACTTGTCATCTTCTCACAGTGCATCCTGGTGCCATCAGCCCCCCAGGTAAACGGCGCACACGTACATGGCTGTCCACGTGATCTACAAGAAAACGGGACTCATCGGACCAGGCGACCTTCTTCCACTGCTCCAAGGTCCAGTTCCAACAACCCATTGTAGGCGCTTTCGACGGTGGACAGGGGTCACCATGGGCACTCTGACCGGTCTGCAGCTACACAACCCCATGCGCAGAAGGGTGTGATGCACTCTGTGTTGTGACACATTCCTCCTGTAACCATCATCAAATTTTATGTGACTTGTGCCACAGTAGACCTTCTGTCAGTTCAGAACAGACGGGATAGCCTTCGTTGCCCTCGTGCATCGATGAGCCTTGGGCGCCCGACACCCTGTCGCCGATTTGTGGTTTGTCCGTCCTCAGACCACTGTCGGTAGGTACTCACCACTGCTGACCGGGAGTACCCTACAAGCCTTGCCGTTTCAGAGATGTTCTGACCCAGTCGTCTGGCCATTACAATTTGGCCCTTGTCTAAGTCGCTCAGGTCTTTACTCCTGCCCATTTCTCCTGCATCCAACTTATTGACTATGAGTTGACTATGATTGTTCGCTTACCATCTACCCAGACCTTGACATGTGCCCTTGTTTGGAGAGGATCAATGTTATTCGGTTTACCTGTGAGTGGTCATAATGTTTTGGCTCATCAGTGTATGTCAAATGAAAGCCGTGGTCCACTCTGGATACAACTATCTGCTGTGTAAATAAATAAAGATAACATCTGCAGACCTGCATTTTATCATTAGTGCATCAAGGGTCACAAGTTTAAGAGTGCAACACGTGTGCATCAGAAGGTTTGATGAGTTGTGTGTAGGCTAGCGTTTAAACAGGATGAGGAGATGTTTAAACTGCAGGCTGCCCTTTGGAAGCCACATGCCATTTGTGAACATTAACATTTCATTGCATTACATTCTTTTAGCAGACACTCTCATCCAGAGCGACCTCCAGCACAAAAGAACAGAAGTGTATCCACTCTAGCTGAATGAGCAACAGTGTCAGACCAGGCTAACAACACTCCCAGATCAGTGGAGCGTGAACACAACATTATTGTGAAACACAAGGAAGGCTCACCGGTGGCAAGGAACAGCACGTTGTGAGTGCTTTCATTAGCAGCCCTCACTCTGTCCACGGTGATCTTGGTGTAGTTGTTACTGCTGATGTAGAAGGGGGCCTGGCGATGGATGGGGTGGATCCAGTCACTCATTTCAGGGTGATCCTTTATGACCCTGATGGTGGCCATGGGCATGGCCTTGCTGTTTGGGACACACTGGAAAACACAGGGACAGAGACAGTCTGAACGTACTACAGGAGGAAGACCAGAATTTTACATTCCCAATCTTGTGATGTTTTCTGAAATGTAAACACGATGTCAACACTACCTATTAAGAGTGGAAAAAGACGTACCTGTCCTGAGAATTTCTCTCACTTTTACAATAACTTTGCCCCTATCAAAACATTCATTCTAACAATCTATTACACTGATAGCTGTTCAGCATTGAGCCCCTGAACTGAATCTTGACACTACTCAAACAAACTCATGATAATACACATGTAGGAGCTTTTTTTGGCTGCACTGTTCAAAAGGATTTGCATTGTGTACCTAAAACCACTGTCTTGCTAGTCTGATTCAATGTGAAGACAATGGACACATCCCCTTTTGGATATCAAAAAGGAAGGGTAATCACTGAGAGGTCACAAACTTGCACCAAGTAAACATATTGAGGAAGTCATTCAGGCAAGTAATGAACCAACCTAGTCCTTAGAGGGCAGGACACAATACCACACTGGGGGCGGTGCTATCCGGCCACTTTTTTTGGCATCTGTTAAAAGCCCACACCTCATCCCTCATGTGGTGCATATGGCAGTAACCACAATACATAAACTCTGTACTGAGACACGCTGTTTCACTGCAACAATGTGAGTTATTTTCCAACATTGTGCGTGAACCAAAATAAATCCTAAATGCCCTTCCAGACATTTCCGGAAAGCACTCTTTGTATTTCAGAAACGTAGTAGAAACAACAAGATATGACTCCTTATATTGGCTGCGGTGAAATGAGAAGAATGCATCAAAAGTCTAGACAAAAACAAATAAACACACCCTGTGGTATCCCATTTAACAAGCATTCTCTTTGCCAGCAAAACCCTCTGTATCCAGTAATGATATTTATATGAAAAAGCCTTACTGTTCCAGGCCTTGGCTTTGGAATTTCTTCACTGAAACCTTTGAAGGCGGAATTCTCAAAGACGCTATCAATATCTGCCATTGAGTATATGCAAACAGCAGTGGAGTTCCTGCAGTGGAGACAAGCAACAGCGTTACCTTTGCAAATCCTTCACTCTATGGTAATTCAGACAAACTTTGTCAGGGTACAATTGTGTCTTCTCAGCGTCATGAGAAAGGAGAGAGAAGTAACAGAAGAAGTTTCTGCCAGGTGTGCAGCTTTATTTATTTTCAAGGGTCTACGAAATGTTTGACATTCCAACAAAATGTGAATGTGCGTCACAACGGCGCTATGCAAGTAAACGGTCTCAGGAATGTTCTGGGGAAAATAATCACAAAACGTCCCTGAAGATACCATTTCCCCACACAGGAATCCTCTGCTATTCAGATAAAATGTTATCTCGGGGCTGTGCCCCTGAATTTTCTCTAATACTTCAGTTTACCATGTTTAAGCTTTTGTGAATTTGTGTCATCATATCAAGGAAGTGCCAGACCAATCACATCCCAAAGGAAGCAGTTTCATCAACACTGCTGGGAGTATAAACTGAAAATAGATTTCCCCACCAGCTGCTGGTGAAGAGGGCGTACACCCGGCTGTCTCTCCAGTCATCAGCATGCTGGACAAAGATGTCCTGCAGACGGTTGAAGTACAGAGACTCCTTGGGGATCCCGCACACAAGCCGTGCCTTTAGGAACGATGTCCACATGTTCTGTAAGAATCTCTTGGACCCGCCCTCGTCCACCTGCAGGTGATGAGAAGCAAGTTCTGTGACTAATGCTGGTGGCCCTCAATGTAGGGGGGCAGGGAGTCTCTAAGAGCATATTTGACAACATAGAAAATCAAAGTCTTGTGTGCTCCACCCTCTTGGCATGTGTGTTTGGTATGTCCAAGAAAACACCCTCCCCAACTGTACTTCTCAAATACTACCCGGCATTCATCCCAGAGCTTAAAAATGAATGTTAGGGATCCTTTGCTATGTATGCATATTCCATTTTACCAAGCAGCTGTAGGAGCCCTTTAAATATATGCCAGAGCATACAGCAAGTTTTCTGCTTACAGAAAGGGAGTCTTTCACCCCCTGCCTGCCTCAGCCGAGCTGATAATGTACTGCGGCCAAACCAAACCTTCCACAGAAAAGATAGCGCTTTGAAGGCTACTCTTTGTCTATGTCTTCATATCCTCATTTTGGCTATTTAATATCACTGGATAACAGAACAGTGTTATGTTGTAGCCCTGCCCGAGGGCAAACAGCATAATAACAGCAGCAGCTGTTTTGTAGAATGTGGAAACGCTGAGAGTATGATCAGGGCAGGTGGCTGGGCAGAATTTGCAAGGCATCTAAAACCTATCCACCCAGCAGAATGGGAGTTACAAAAGTGTCAGCGCCAAAGCCCTCTCTGGCATCACTCATTGCCATCACTGCCTAACATAACAACAATCTAAAGTCTGTTATCAATAATGTATTCCTTACCTATAACCACTGATTTATCAAACTCGTTTCATGAGCATATTTGCACACTCATCTTACAATTATGAACCTGTGCAAGTTGAACAGTATGCATCAGATGAATTGCTTATGTTTCCTCCTAAGACAGGATCCAACGTTTGTGCCATTGAAAACAAACCCATTCACAAAGAGCAAATATTACCTAATGAATTACAGGATGTGTTGAGACAGTAATTCTGGCTGGCTGCAAAAGTGAAGTTTGGGTTATGTGTTAAGTGAAACATTCCCTATATTATATCCTATAACAATATTAGCTTTATTTTTAAAATTGTTATTTTAAACAGAGCAGTCTGTGTCTTGTTTCCCATTTCCACACAGTGCTGCAGATACTGACACTGTATTAAATTTCTATGACTGTACAAACACTCTGAAGGTGCAAATATGCATCTCATACAAGGGCAAACACAAAGTCTTTCAGCAGCTGGTTATTTTAGCACTAACTGGAGTTTTAAGCTCTTAAGCCTTAACAAGAGTGTATGCCCTAGTTTCTAATCTAGCTAATGGCCCCCTCTGTCAAAGGCTAGCAGTACCTTGCACACTTGAGCCACTCTTGATATCCAGGGATCCGCTTCTGGGGAGCTGTCTGAGTTCTTCTCCCTGAAGAACATGTAGATCTTCTCCTGCTCTGGATCCTTGTCACGCTTGACCCAACTAGCAGAGATGAAGGTGGGTTCTACAGAGAGTACAGAAGGAAAGGTCACAAATCAGTGGGGCAGGAGTATAGAGTCGTATGTGGGAAACAGAACTGGCATCAGGAAAGTTGTAGCTTTGAATCTGGCCTGGATATTGTAGTTGTACCATTGAGCATGGTACTTTGCCTCATGGGCTTCAGTGCACAGCAAGCTGTATGACTGGAATATGATGTATACAAACAAACACACACATGCACATGCACACACACACACGCGCACACACATACACACAGAGCTATCCCTCTTTTGTCGGTGCATTAGAAAGCTGGGGGCTGGGGGCTGCTTCAGGAAAACCGAGTACTGCACAGTGTGCTTTTTTAAGCATCGTCCCTGATTCTGTCACCTTGAACGGTGACGGCAGCAATCCTGGAACGCAATGCGGTGCCACTGCAGGGGCTGGCGACATTAAAAATTATCCCCGGGGGGGTGGGGGGGGGGGGGGGGGGGGGACTCAGCAATAAAGCTGCTTTCATGCCTGCTGAAGCCAAACAGGGGAAGGGAGAAAGACACAACAAAAGGAGAGTGGCGGATGTTCTGGTCAATGTGAACTCCTCTAATGGCCTTGATTAGAAGGTCAAGATAAGAGGAAAGTGCGTGACGAATAAAATTAGGCCGCTCAAGTGATCTGGATTCTGGATCTGGATCTGTTCACGAGCAGGGTGCGCACGAGAGCTGCCACCCAAGGGAGCGACGCGTTTTCCCCTCACCCGTCACCCATCCGTCGTACATCCAGACGTTGGATCTCAGGCCAGCCTTCCTACGGAACTGCAGCGAGGTGCCGTCGCTATTCAGGGGCACAGCGGCGTAAAGATCCCCCTCTGAGAGAGGCAATCACACATGTCACGATCACCCCAGAGCAGTTACAGCCATTACCAGCTTGCCATTACCAGTTACAGCATTACCACCACCCCCACCCCTCCGGTTTAATGTTCCTGACAATCAGCAACACCTACTAAATTATTGGTCATTACCTGTAATGTTGGAGCAGGTGAAAAAAGATAAGCTTTTTTACTAAAAATAATATGATATGATATGATGTGATATGATACTGGTTATAATGTGAGTATTAAATATTTGTGAAAGATTATACAAATAATCAAGATTTGATGGTGCCAATTAAAAGACTTTTTCCAAAATTATTCCAAATATTTTTGAAGTGTATTGGTTCCATAGGATTTCCTGTTTTCATATCTTTTCAAATAGATTGGTTTCAAAGGAAATTTATTCTGGGCTAAAAGGAAGGACTGCACCAACAGACCATAAAATCTTCAAATATGATCCAATTTTTATTTGGTGCAACTATGATATGCTAGTGTTTCATGACTTTCCTCAGTGATTCAATGCCCTGACACAACAGTTTTTCTAACTGTGACCACAGTCAACCACGACATTTTCTTTTTGCTCTCAGCCACAATCCTCAGTTAGCAACTCAATGTATGAGTTACGTACCTATGGTGAGAGATATGGAGTTCTGTGTGTAAATGTGCGGAGAGATCCCTGTGCCTTCGTAACTCTCAATAATCTCACTTGATCGATTAGCCACCTGGGGATACTTTTTAAAGAAGAAGAAAGAAAACAAAAACATTACATGCTGATACAGTAAACACTTTCCCGAGAATCAAATTGGCAAAGAACAAAGAGACAAAACAGTGTTGGTGTAGTGTGTATTCCATGCTTTAAAAAGGAAAAAATTGCTTCATGGAAAGGTACCACGATAGCATACAGTGCAGTTTTAATGATACCGCACAGCATGCTTCTTTGCTTACTTATGTGGTACCCAAACCAAACCAGTTTTGATGACTGAAGGCAGCTCAGTGGCCTTCTATTCATAAGTATATGAATACAACCTCTTCATACATTACTCAAGTACCTTAATTTTTTCATATAATTGTGACACTATCTATGAGGGTGATAATTTTTAAATTTATTATTATGCCATTACCACCCTATTGTTAATATCTATTATGCTGTTATTATCTGCACTTGGTCACTTAACCACATTTTAGAATTTAGAAATTATGTTACAATTAATGTTCAGAGAATCTTGAATGGACTTTGACCCTGATCCTTTGACCTGATCATAAAGGACACAAAGACTGTAAAACTGTGTCCAGCAATGAGGCACAGTTTAAATACACATGACATACTGTATATAATAAGTCACTCACCAGCTTCCAACACTGTGGCTTGTTTCCATTTGTCCCACATACGAATAGGCTGTCCTGGAATTGCTGAATGACAGTAATGACATTTTCACAGGGATTCTGAAAGAGAGTTGAAACATAAATTTTAAATCGGACAGGAACAAGTTTTCCTCAACTAATTCCAAGGGTAAAATATTGTTTCATTTTACTGTTTTAACAGTTTTAGAGAAGCACGTTTAACATTGACACATTATACAATGAGCAGATCCATGTATACTTTTTGTAGCCGAAAAGTGTAGGCTAGATTCCAGCGTAAGCCTTGACACCAGTGCCAATGCCAGTCCACAGTATATCAAGGCCTGTTACAATCAAGCCTTGAGGTAACAAATGAAAAGTGCACAAGTTCACAAAATGAGAATCACGCACAGCTTGGGGATTTGTTGGTTTTGAAGCCAAACATACAGCAGCCAAAAACTGAAGTAAAAACATCTGAAATGATCTGATAAACATTTTGACCACAGCATCTGGGCAACATTTCAAACTTGATTTGTAACAGCCCAGTCCATTGTTTTCACCCGTGCTTGGGATACTGACCTTTTCACAGTTTTGCGCCCCTGTCGCTGACAGCGAAAAGTTCTGAAAAAAGAACATTACCAGAGTGGGTTGAATGTACAAAGCTTCCTATAAATTGGCCTGGAAGGGCCATTGACTTACTGTATGCCCTGTATTTACACAAACTAAACAAAACATTTTCTAAACACTTTTCCTTGAATTCACTTTCAGGTACTTATTAACTTTTATCAGAAAATCTTAATTTCAAGCTCCAATTTGATATGCAAGACGATAATTGCAAGGTAAGCAGTATGCTTCAGGGAACTGCCCTATGTTCCCGTACAAACATTCAGAATCATTTAAAGTTGCATTGCAATGATCATCGACATGACTCAGACCCATTTCCCATCGTGTCCCTCTGGATCATGAACAGTTAAATGAAATTCCCACACACAAACGATATTCTATAGTTCTGACATCATGACACAAGAATGCAGCAGTATCTTTTTTTTATCACAACCTAAGAGCTTCTAAATTTGGGACTCAGAGGGCACCCTCTTTCGATTATTGTCATAGCTGGATCAAGTGTGTGAGTATTAGAATTTCTAATGTTCTATCAGTCTGATATCTGTACTGAGAAGAGTTTGTGCTGTTGTAACTGTATGTAAAGATTTTATTATTCATTTGCTCAGCAAAAGCCCTCATCCAAGGCGACTTACAGTGCATAGCTTATGGTTCTACCTGCTCAAGACAGCTAGAAATTCACTGAATAAGTATCTTTATCAAATTGTACACCAGCAGTGTCTTACCCTAGATTTCAACTTGCAACCCTTGTGTTGTGCCCCATACTCAATACTGCAACCTTGATTCACCTTTTCTGCCAAAAAATTGAAATTGCCCCACTATCTGTTTTTTAAATCCTCGTAATGTTAGGAATGACATTCATCACATTTTAGTTTTGGTCAAGCAAGGATATCAGGAGACTGCACTAGGATCAGTGCCATCGGCATATAGGCCTAGATCTCATAAAAGTAATAATGTCTTACCACTCATTCACATGAGATAGATCTCCCTTGCCTTTAAAAGCTCCATAAGTGAAGGGAACAATCAATACTATTCCATTGTCCAACTGCAATTCCTCTTCCTAGCCATTGCCCAGAATGGGATTCTGTGGACTTTAGGGGCACTCACACAGACAGCTGCCACTGTGGAGCCTCACCTAGATGAACAGCTGCCTCCTAATTACTGTGTGGCTGGGATCAGTACACTGTCCAAAGAGCATTTATCATAGACAACAATACAGTTAACAGTACAGAGTGTTGACTCAATGAAAACTTTGGGCTGGAGCAAAATAAGGCTTTGCACTTGTGGATCTTCATTTACACATTTAGTACTTTTTTTAAAAGACAATTTTATTGTCATAACAATACATTATTAATTTAGGGGTGGGTGAGCAGAAAATGAAATACTGATTATAGATGCTAGTCATGTTTAACACCAGTTCCCTTAATTGATAGGAGGGAGGCAGCTGGGCTATTAGGAGGGACAAATTGCCATTAAAAAGCAGTGTAGTGACGCAGGAATTAGTGCTGTGGGTTGAAACACTAGGGGGACACGGAGGACTGGCATAAAGTTTAGATAAGCATGGGCAAACCGCTGATGCCAGGCGCTGCAAGTCAGACAGATGGCCATCTGTTCCTCTCAGTCTCAACTGTAAGAGTGGGTAAAGTAACCCTGTGTGGTACAGCACAGTCTGAGAAACACATGGAAACACTCTGGAATGAAAGGAGATTTATCCTAAATCTTGGGGATGAATGTACTGTACATTTGCCCTAAATCCCAATGTTGATGTAAAACCAAATCAAAGCCAAAAAGAAAAAAAAGTACTCTAGATTAGTGTTCATCACTCTTGGACCTGAGAATCTATCCTGTGTGTTGTTTTCATGCCAGCTAAGCTCTCAGTTAATTGGGTATCATGAATCCATTAACTGTATACTGATTTTTATTTGACATCTCTAAATTCACTGTGCCTTAAATTCTATGAGAAAAGAAGTGGTAACATAGGGTGAGTGACATTATGTCTAAGTCCTGCTGCCCTCCTATAGCATAAAAAACATGTATCGCTTCAGTAAGGACCCAGGTATTAGGGTGCTGAGACAAACATAAAAATAAATAAATAAATAAAAACAGAAACATCAGTAGGCGTTGCTTACCTCTACCAAAAGGCCATTATCTACATTAAATCTGTACACCAAGTCAGTTCCACCAACATACAGTTCATCAGACCCTTCTGGATGAAAGAATACTGTGTGTTTCTGAATCTGGCTGTATAACAGTTTGTTCCCACCACCTGGAAAATAAGTGAGGAAAGGTTAGTCCACTGGCTGGACAATCTCTGTCCTCTTTAAGTCCCTCAATATATTCTAGTAAAACATCATCTACCCATGTAAAATGAAGGTTCACAAATGAACTGTTCACTTAGCAATCCATTCCACTTAGAAATTGAAATCAAATTCAATTTCATACGTCAATGTTAACTATTTTAGACAACAACAACAGCAAAAAAATAATAAAAAATTATAAAATAAAATAAAAGGTAAACACCAAGAAACGTCGGACCACTTTCACGGAATCACGCTCTCAGTGTTTTGAAAACTACTAAGTATTTGTACCGAGAAAGAATTTATTCCTGAATGTCTAAATGAAACCCCCATTGACTTGTCTTAAAGCTTTTATTGGCTGCATTGACAATTCAGCTACATCCCTTAAATTTTCCTGTTAAAACAATTCCTTGCATTCTTTTAACAGCCGAGCTCTGCAATGAGAACTTCGCGAATATCGGGGTATCGAATTCACATGTTATTATATGTACAGACTCAGAACCGTCTCTATTAAAACAGTTCTTTTCTAGTGTTGATTTAAAACGATTACATTTCTGAAGGAATGCGAATGTATAGCTCCCATTCACGTTTTGATCCTCAGAGTTGTATCTTGAGACAATATATTAGACTACTTCAGAAAAACCCATACGACACGCCAAGGTAAAACACAAGAATATATTGCATCTACTTGTATATCTTACCCTGATGGAGGGTCAGCCTCGGAATATGATCCAGTGAACACACAGAAAACAGAATATTCCATATAAAAAACAACGCAAATTTTACTTTCATTTTGATTTAAATAAAAAAAGGCGCAGAGCAAATGTTAGACGGTTATCATTGCCATGGCATCACTATCAGTTCGAAGCTTATGTTTGGCTGCGCCTAGAGGAGAGCCGTTAAAAAGCGGTCCTGCACACAACGCCCCCACGATGAGTCGGATCCCATCGTAAAGGAGCCGGCTCCCGTCTGAGAGCCGATTTCTTTTTCTTTTTCTTTTCTTTTCTTTTATCAATACAAGACAGAATAATAGGATGGTCTTTTCGCCACACTGCTCGGCCACAGGTACTCCATGCACTGACTCAATGTTAGAATTGTAACATGATCTATGCACGAGGACCAGATGCACTGTGTTTAGTGTTTGTAGCGAAGCGCTAATTTACAACGTGCAATATAAATAAAACGTCCAATACACACGTGTAACAGTGTTTGATGTTTTTACATTAATGTTTTTGTACCAAACTTAATGTAAAATAATGGTATTCTGGAAATTATAAGGTTTAGCATAATTACACCGAATAATTTAAGTGATATACGTGCACACATACCAATCATAGGTCAAAACATTGCTAAATTTGGCTGAATTATAAAAGCCTGAAGTGGTACTAAATGAAGAGCCGTTTAGGGAGCCGAAAGAGCCGGCTCTTATTGCTGAGCTGAGCCAAATGATCCGGCTCACTAAAAAGAGCTGGAATTCCCATCACTGTCGCGAACACTGCAGTATAAGTAGCTTTCTTATGTCAGAAGTAGAAGGGTAGGCTATTTGGTTAAGCTTCTCGCATCACAGTCAACACTAAATCAAATGATACTGCATGATAGGTTTATATGTAAAGTATCATAGTGTTATATGTAAATTATTTATAGGCAACGAATATTTGTAACATAACATGAATGAGGAGTTCAATTTCAACTGGATGTCAACACAATCTAAATGTAATGCTTTAATGTACCCATCTTGCAGGTCGCTCTGGATAAGAGCGTCTCCTGATCGAGAAACTGTAAATGTAATGCAAATGATTAGCCTTCATATATAACCTACTATTCTAAAGATGACATCCAAGCAATTTCGTGCTTTTTAAAACAGTCTGAATTGGTGGATTGCTTAAAAACAATAATTAAATCAAGCTCCTAAAATGTCAATATATTTGTAAATGCACTGCTTTGGCTGTAATATGCATTAATTGCACATCCATGTAATGCGTTCATGTAAGTGGGTGATAGTCACAGAAAAAACTTTCACTTGTTTCAATGTTCAATTGTATGTTCAATTGGTTTATAACTTACAACCGCAAAAGTCATAATAGAGGATAGAACATACAGATTTCAGAAATTTACTGAAATTGTAGAGTTTACGACATTGTTACGCTTTTAACCATTTATTTTGAAAGGCCCAAATGCTGTCAGTGTTCATTTTGTTATCCATGTTGTTGTTCATTCGGTTTTTTATTGCCACAGTGGGGACAACTGTAATGGCAATGGCCGATGTAACAGGAGGTAGGTGCTGTTGCAGAATATCTTCAGTCTGTGGACTCTTTAATTGCATTTCCGGAGAAATGCCTGCCCGTAGGGCTTTGATATAATACAGCCGTTCAATTTCCCGTTTTAACATTTAGAATGGGCTGTTAAAGTTGGAATATGATAGCCACCATCTTCGACTGATAAAGCAAACAAAATTACTGAAGGAAACAATTACCCACCAAATCTGAAGTGCGACAGACAAACATATCAGAATTTAATGCGAATTACGAGCACTGGATTTTGTGTATCTAAAACTCAAAAAATCTGAGGTGTTATTAGAATCCACCTCGCCTGACGTTGCATACTCACGTTTGCCTACGACCGTGTCCAAAGGTAGCAAAAAAACTCCGCGCAAGACATTGGTTGCCCACAACATCAGCTGACTTCGCTTATAAGTCTCCGTGTCAGACTTCTACTAGCTAGCCAGCAAAAATGGTAAATATATTTTCTTTCTGGCAATGAATTATTTCAACTAACGTACATTGAAGCATCTCAAATTACTATGAATATAGGTAACTACCTAGCAATGTTAGCTAACGTGCCGTCAAATCAAAAGCTTTCATAGCATATGCATCTCCGGCAATTACCCATAAAGCTAGCTCATTTGTGCGATTACTGTATTCCTTGTTATTAGCTAACGTTAGCTAGCTAGCTTCTTTGCTTTAGCTGTCTTATGTTAGCTAAAGGACTGTTTTGTTGCGTTGCTATATGTAGCGTATCGAGAATATCTGCCAGTTTAACGAACCCTTTCTTTTCTTTTCTTTTTCAGCGATTCCGGTTTTGTGGAGATTTGGATTGTCCAGATTGGGTTCTCGCCGAAATCAGCACATTAGCTAAAATAGTATGTCTTCTACTTTGTCAGTTCTCCCCAGCAGATAGATAGCTATTGTGGTTTACATTCAGTGGACTGTTCACAGTGTTGTTTTCAGATGAATATTATTGACGGCTAAGCAACGTATGTCTTCAGTAAGATAACTGTTAGCCAACCTAGCATCTTGGTTCTAAACTGGCCGTACGTTTGAAGCGTTAAGTCATTTAAAACAATGAATCCCAGGCAAGAACGGCCTGAGCTTTAAGTGCACGAAGACCCGTGGTATTAATATAAACGGTGCTGTTTCTCTTGCAGTCAAGTGTCAAGATGAAACTCCTGTGTGCGCAAGTGCTGAAGGATCTTCTCGGAGAAGGCATTGATGTAAGTGCTGGACGAACAGTGCTGTGCATGTCCTACAGCTGATATATACTAATGAGCACAGTACCATGCTCTCATCTGGTTTACGCACAAACTTGAGAACAGAATGTGTGGACTATCGAAGCAACAACAACAACAAAAAACAATGCTCGCCGTATTACTATTGTTGATGCAGCTTAGTATTTCCTTTTTTTCAGTATGACAAAGTTGCAAAGTTAACTGCAGATGCAAAGTTCGGTAAGTTTAATTATTTTTCAGAACAATTTTGTTATTGATCATGGCACAGTGAGCAGTTGATTCTGAAATACCATACAACATACGATTTACTTAGCAGATGCTCTTATCTAGACTGCCGTCTGTAGCTTGCAAATCTTGACACGTTACCCATGTGCACAGCTGCGTATTTTACTGAATCAGTTGGAGATATGTAAAGGGCATAACAAGAGCACGTGTTGGGATTCGAGCTGCTTACTGTTACCAGTGTGGAATCCCTTTAATCAGTAAATGAACAGAGAATGTCAACCATTAGTATCCTGTTCTGATGTCCTGTCATTTTTCTTCCCCCGGATGCACTGATCGACTATTTGCCTGTCCAGAGAGCGGTGATATAAAAGCCAGCATTGCTGTACTGAGCTTCATTTTGTCCAGTGCGGCAAAACATGACCTGGACAGTGAGTCCCTCTCTAGCGAGCTGCAGCAGCTTGGCCTGCCCAAAGGTATTGTGAGTGCGCCAGTGCACATTGATCCCTCAGCATCTTACATTTACATTTGCATGCATTCATTTTGCTGACGCTTTTATCCAAAGCAACTTACAAGTGAGGCAGAGTACCACACAAGCAGAAAGCCAATATATGAAAATCCCTTTGTCCATTATGAGGATGTAAGATATGCACAGTCATCAGTGTGGTTGTGTATACTCAGGAATTAATTGCCAAATGGTAAAGTGAATACATTTTTTGCTTCTGAAATTTCATTTGGGTGTGGGTGGTGATTTCAGCTTTGCTTTTGACGATGGAGCCCCATATGTCTGCGTTGAAATGGCAGGGAGTGCTCATTCCTGTAACAGCTCTTGTTGTCCCCTTTAGAGCACACCACTGGGCTGTGTAAATCATATGAAGACAAACATCCTGCCCTGCAAGACAAATTGAGGGAGAGCAGTCTGCGCTGTGAGTGTTCGGCACATGCCACTTTTCATCACTTCATGTTAAAGGGGAACCACAGAGTATTTAAACAGATTTACAAAGGTCTGCCACAGCAAAAATGGGAATCCATATGGATGCTTTGGGCCACAGCTCCTACCCAAGGAACACCCAAGAGTGTTACCTCTACAGGACATGCTTTTGTGGGCGCGAGTGTGCAAGCCTCCACTTTGATCCCAGTATCTGATATGAGAGGGGTGGCGGTGTTTGTCCTGTGTTTCAGTGGGCCGTCTGGAAGGTGTGTCTTGGCGGGTGGACTACACGTTGAGCTCCAGTGAGCTGAAGGAGGTGAACGAACCTACAGTGCAGCTGCGGCTCCAGGCACAGGGCCCAGAGTCAGGTTCCACAGAGACCACTGTCGTCTCCATTACAGCAGACAAGTTCAGGGTCCTCCTGATGGGTGAGTCTTGAGTGGGAATATATCAGGACAGATGTGATAAATAGTCGTTTTTCCACATTGTTCTACACCAGGAGGTTGTATGTTTGAATCCTGGCTGGGACATTGCTGTTGCAACCTTGATCAAGGTAGCTAATCTGCATAATGTGCATCTTTATAAATGGAAAAACAGAGAAAAATATATGTTGTGTTAAATGTCCTCAAATAGGGCATCTACTTACTAAATAAACACCAAAATGTATAAAATTTCCATACTATTAAACAATATGCATGCATAACGATATACTAAGTGGTATTATTTTTGATATGCAACTGCAAAGACAAATATGCTAACATAATGTATGCTATTTAATTGTTAGCAATGTCTTATGTTCTGGCAACTGTTTCATTGTAAGGGGAAGTCTGGCTCCGTTTGAACACTAATTCAGTGTCTTTTTCTTTGTTTCAGAACTCAAGCAAGCTCAGGCCATGATGAATGCATTACACTGAGGGGAACAATGATTGTGTATACATATTTAATAAATGATTTTTTTTCATATGTTTGATTATATAAGCAGATTCTTCTATGTTTAATGTTTCTTCAAAACTAAGGTTCAGGTTTAAAAGACTGTGTCCATATCTGCAAATTATCACTTCAGCATAAAATGTTGTTGAAAGTCTTCTAAAACATTTTAGAAATGTACAGGGAGGACCTGAACTGCTGTGGAGCTGCTTTATGCTCTCTCAGATGCCTTGATCTACATGTGAAATTGGACTTTGTTAAGTGCAACAGTGGTAGCTCTGTTATGGGTTTTGAAATATGGCCCTCGAAGTTTGCATGGCACAACAGATAAGATGAACTTGTTGGGATGTGGGGCTAAAATTAGCCAGGGAGTCACTGATGTACAGAAACCCATCATCAATAGCAAGACAGACCAAGCAATATCAGTTGAAAGCACATCTGGGTTAAATGATCTGTAGTGTTACCTGTTTGGCCTGATTATATGCTCCATTGTACCTTGCTGCCAAAATATAAGTAAATATAAATGTGATAAATGCGGTAAATATAAATGTGAAATTACAGCTACTGTATTTAGCCTTCTGTATCCAAATACTGCTAACGGAAAAACATTTCTTGCTCTTGATAACTTTATAACTGGTCAGCTCATGTTTTGTTTAGTTGAGTTTTATTTAGTTGTTTAGTTCATTGGTCATGAACTGAAATCTGAAATGTAATGGTAATGTTATGGGATTGCCATGATGTTTAGTGATTGGTCATTAACTGAAATCTGAAATGTAATGGTAATGTTATGGGACAGTTTTTTTCTTTGCACATGACATATAGCTAGATGTAGTTAGCAAAAGACAACACATGACCTGTAACTAAAATGCTAACTCAGCTTTCTTTAAACATAGGTACAGACAACAGTTTTGCTTTTGTTATAAACTTTATGCATACACATGTAACTGTTGGAGATGGAATTTTCTGTTGCATCAAACAAAATACAAAACCAGACAGGAGGTGGGCCACTTCGGGTTTAGTTTCAGGCCAGTCAGTATTAACCCCCAGTTACAAGTGCCATTTGAATTGATGGATGGTAGATATGATATGTAGATAAAAGTAAAGTGAAGTATTTGTGCAGCGGTTTCGATCAGGAGTCCTTTTTTGCATAGGCTGGATGAATTGATTTTGATCTTTCAACGATGCAGTGCAAGGTGAGTGCGGAGTGCACGTGTTCCTGTAAAAGATGGAAAGGGTTGCTTTACCCAAGTAATAAGTCATGAAGATGCAACGTTCTTTGGACGCTAAATGTAATGCACTTACTGTATTGGCATTCTTGAGAATTCGATAAGAATACTAGTGTGGAGCTCAGAACATGAGAACTGTGGACAGATAGCGTGCTTCTTATGAACGAAGTTTTTAACGTTATGTTCATAATCTGTCCTTTCACTTGGACTTTCCCGTTATCTGCACAGTTAAAGCATACCTACAAATTCAAACTTAACAAGGAAACAACACTTGTTATGTTCTCGAAAAGAGGAAGCCCTTTTCTTTTAGTCGGTTTTAGACTGTTAGGTCATTGCAGGATACGTCAGAGATAAACTACAGCTCCCATCAGCCACCTTGTATACGGCGTCAAAGTTGCTGCTGGCCGACCAAGCACAGAAATCGACCAGTTCGCAGTTCAGGTCCCACGCATTACAGGTAAAGTGTCCAGCAAATGATATTCAATTGCAAAACAAATCAGATCGGCGCTTTATTTTTTGTCACACGTTGTTAAAATTGGGTTACGGTCTAATGTCACGAAATAGCAAAGTGACTGCCGTGAGTACCACTGTAGTAGCGAACGAGTTACCTAAGGAGCCGGATGAATGTTACACAATTAAGTTTTGTAACACCCTTGCAGCTGCATGTACTAAACAGCGACTCATTTCAGACGGCAGGCAAAGGTCTGCCAGCGTCGTGTGGATTTTGAAGTCGCATCGTTTAGTGAAATCAGGATTAGCCCACCGTTCACGACATTATCATCTTGGGCTGTGTTTGGTGGATTGTTTTGATAGCCGTCTTGCCTCTTCGCGTGAGTGCGTTCGTTTCCTGCTACGTATCTGTGCTGGCCAGTCGGTCATATCACAGCTCTTAAGGAAAGCTGCGAGGTTTGTAGAGCGAGTCCGCCGAACAGATTCCTGCTCTTGCATGTGCATTGTCTGTACACTGTAGGCCTACCCAAGCTGCACATTAGTAGCTGCAATAGTTTATGTAAGGACAACATAATCACCAGTGTGTTTCTTAATGTATGCAAGCAATTTTTCGCCTTCATTTATACTTGTTTGGAAAGTTTTATGTCTTGTATTATTGGATGGAAATTTTAATGCACAGCTTGTTTGCATTTGTGAAATGCTCCAAAAAATGAACCACCCTGTAGCAAACACCATCCTTCCTCCCTTCAACAGGTTCCTTCCTCATCCTCCAGCCATGCCTGAGGGACCAGAGCTGCACCTGGCCAGTCTGTTTGTGAACCGGGTGTGTGAGGGGGTCGTGTTCACGGGTGCTGTGGAGAAGTCGGAGGTCAGCAAGTGTCCAGAGGTGCCCTTCGCCTGCAATACCTACCGCATCAGTGCCACCTCCCGTGGGAAGGAGGTACGGCTCACCCTCACACCCTTCAAGGGTGAGGAAGGCAAGGGCAGGGCTAAGGCTGGGGTACCCCAGCCCATGGATGTGGTCTTTCGCTTTGGGATGTCGGGTTACTTCCGTTTCACGACCATCAAGGAGCTCCCCAAACACGCGCACCTGCGATTTTACACCAATGAGAAGCCATGCCAAGTGCTGAGCTACGTGGACCCCCGCAGGTTTGGCAGCTGGGTGCCCAATGGGACGTGGCAGACAGACAGGGGGCCCTGTGTCATGTCTGAATATCAGATCTTCAGGTGAGGGCCAGGTCAGGTCAGGATGGCTTATCCAGATCATTGGTCATACATTCACAGTAGCGTTGGGGTTTTAAAGGATGTGTTAATAGGTGTATAATGAACCTTGCAGGGACAACGTGCTGTCACACCTCTCAGATCGTGCCTTTGATAAGCCAATCTGCGAAGCTTTACTCAACCAGAAATACTTTAATGGGATTGGCAACTACCTACGGGCAGAGATTCTTTACAGGTAAGCCTTGACATGCACCCACTTCCATGTCTTACATGTACAAAAGAGCTACTTCCATTTGTTAAAGACTGACACAAAAAAATTGGTTTCACCATTTTTTCCTTTTGTAGGTCAAACATCCCACCTTTTGTTATGGCAAGAACAGTGCTAGAAGTACTTCAGCCCAGTGAACAGTCTGATTTGGACAAGAAGCCAACCAAAGAGGTGATAAAAGCCACAGAAGTCAGAGAATTGATGTTTTTGTCATTTCTGTGTAGCACTCTATTTGCCCTCTTGACATCCCTGTTTGCTGTTCTACGTAGAGGGTGAAGGTGAAGTCGGAAAGTCCAGATCTCCTGAGTTTGTGCCACACGGTTCCTCTGGAGGTGGTGAAGTTGGGTACAGTATAGCTGCTTTCTTTGACTGCATGAAATTGGTATAACCCTTCATGTAAGAATATCCCTGACATTCTTTGTCTTTAAAATTTGAATTTGCTCCATCCACATCATCATATAACAGGATGAGTATTAGTGTAGCCATTTACAAAGGGATTAGTCATCTGCTAGCTTTGGCTAAACCGCAAGCGCTTTTATTTTACTAATGGGGCAGACTCATTGCTCATGTCTCCCTCTCTGTCTTATTAACTGTGGTAGGTGGGAAAGGCTATGATCCTGAGAAGGCGGATTACTCAGTTTTAGTAGCATGGATGAAGTGTTATAATGTGGAGGGGATGAAGTCAGTGAGAGACCACAACGGGAGAACAATGTGGTTCAAGGTGAGAGAGTCTGTCACAGTTCTCCTGCTTCCAGATTCACTGCACCTGTTTCAATTAAAGCCCTTTTCTGTAAACTAAAGGAGGGGATCTGTCTCAGCTCACAAAAGAAAATGTATTGAAAACATATGGCATGACTTGATGTTTTTTTTTAAATTCTGTTAATTTTATTATAAGTGCAAAGACAAATTCCTAGCAGCTGTGCTTGGTATGGAAATGAAGTTGGTTGATTGTTGATAGCCCTCTATGGCATTTCATTTTAGGGAGATCCTGGCCCCATGGTCCCGAAAGGTAAGAAATATAAATTTCTCATCCCAAATAGATGGTTTTGAATGCAACAACAGCTGAATTAATAACTCTCGCATGTGTACAGAAGACCCTCTCTGTTCAGAGGGAGTATACTCTAGAAATCTCCATGAGTCGGAAATATTGTACTACACTCATAATAAAGAAGTGTGCCAAATGCGGATTTGTTCCACATACAAAACAATCACATAAAGTGATTAATTTGTCTGTTTCTGCAATGATACTGTACACATGAAATATGAAAATATATATATACTTTGTATTTTTTCATATATTGAGGCCCTTTGTGTGACCCAGGGATGATAAACCTAGTGAACAATATGTTGGGTATTATGAAATGTTTCCATTTCTGCACAGGTTCTAAATCTCCTAAAGCAAAGAAAGCAAAGAAGAGAATTAAGAAAGAGGAGGATGATGAGATTGACCACAAAAAGGTGAGAGGGGCAACTGTAGGTCCCAACTCTAAATTTCGACAACACTATCTGAAACGAGGTCTGACATCTTTGATCGTAACCTACACATGAAAAATCATCTGTGGGCAAGCAGAATAAGTCATGCAAGCCCAAGATAATTGTGTATGAGTTCATAATAAATGTCCAATTCCATTTGTAATGCTGTTGGATTTAATTGTATAAGCTGTCCTAGAGTAAGGTGTTGGCTGAATAACTATCATAATAATGACAGTCATTAATCATAATGGTGACATAAATGACTCTCTCTCTCATAGGTGTCGAAAAAGAAGCGAGCAGAAACGAAAAATAAAAAAGTGAAACAGGAAAATGGGGTCAAAAAGGAAAAGGAGGGGACCGGGAAGAGGACGGGACGAAAAAAAGGGCGAGGTGGACAGAACAAGCAAACAGTGACCCAGAGAGGGGCGAGTAAGAGGTCGAGCGCAGGCAGGAAGAGCACTGCAGCTGGAGCTGTAGGTGAGAACCCCTCCCCTTTGCAGCCCAAAGAGTGCAACAAGATATCTGCCAACAATGAAGTTACAGTCCAGCTCATTAACAGCCGGCACCTGCGTTTGTTTGCGTTTGTATGCTTACACATACAGTTAATTCAGGTTTATTTCTTTATTACAGTGCCTCGGAGGCAGAGTGGGCGAGTAACCAGGGGGAGCACCAAGCGGAACAGCTGAAGAGCGTGCCCACAGTGACAGCTTCAGAACGCAGACCAGATCTACAGCTACTACTTGCACCATTTTAATACTGTTTTGTTATATTTGTTATTGGTCTCTTTTTCTTAAAAAGACTTTTATAAAAAAAAAAAAAATGAACTCTGCGTTGTCTGCCTGCATTTCATGCACATTTACATTTTATATGGTTATTTGACTCTCTTATCAAAATAAATTACAAACTAGGAGTACAAAGTGCATATAATAAACTGGCAGGAACTTACAGAACACACCCAACCACATCCAAGCAGACACCTGTCCCCCACACAGTGCAGTGAATACTGCTACTGCAAACACATACATGTTATGTGAAATACACAAGTGCATAAGTTCATATGTGCAATACAGCAATACAAAATACTCTACAGTACTGGAGTAGAAGGACTACACAACTAATGGGATAATGAGTTAAGACTGGAGAGAGGAGCCAATATGCAATGTGAATAGGTGGGTCTTCAGCCTTTAAGAAGATGGCCAGTGATTCTGCTGTCCTGATCACCATGTGCAGCTTATTTTAAATTTTTGTTAATTGGGATAAAAAAAGGAAGTAACAATTGTTTGCTTAAGTTTTCATTATATTTTATTAAAATGCCAAAAGTACAGATTTTATTAAATTCAAAATAATTACTGGAAAAACACATTGCTGACAAAGTCAGGTCAGTTCACACATGTCAACTTGCTGGAATTTTTCCTCACAATTGATGCACCGGGTCCCATAACTATAACCGATTTCGTCATGACTTCTGGAGAGAAGGCTTCTAAACTCTGCTGAGACATGCTGAGGTTATGCTAATGGACTTCATTTTAGAATCAGCAGAAGGGACACAATTTGGAAGGGTGTGAAATTCAGATGAATCCCAGATTCTCCGACGGGTACAAGACGAGACAAATCAGGTCGCTCCAGAAGATCGCAGCTGAAAAGAGAGGGAGGCAAAGAGTTGTTGTTTTAAGATTTGCCTAGTTCCAAATACTGCTGGATTATATTTTCAGATTGCAGTTCTGTGGTGGACTGTACTCACTGCAAAGCCTCCCTAACTGGCAGTGAGGTAGTGAGGGTCACAGACACGCTGCTTCCGTGAGACTCATACAGTCGAGCGAGGAGTGCATCCTTCCGATCCTCCGCCTGTGGGACATGGACAACAGCATCACGTGCTGAGAAAGGAACTCTTATCGCTGGGTTATCAAAGGGGGTCGCTTCCTGTGACGCACCTGTTTGACGGTCTCTAGCACGACAGCGGGGGAGCTGACTGAGAACGCGCTCCATGAGAGGTCGAGGGGTGTGTCGGGGATCAGCCGCAGGGGGTAGTTGAGGTTGTACGCACACTGGATGACAGATGCATCCTGGAAGGAACCTGCAGGGCCGCACAGTGAGAGGAAAGCACTCCCAGTGACTCCAAATGCGGTCGTCAGCCACTCGGTTAAACGTCTCTAAATTTAGACTTACATTTATTCATTTGGCAGATGCTTTTATCCAAATGGACTTACAAGTGAGGCAGAGTACAACACAGGCAAAAAAAATAAGGAGTCTAAATACAACACAGTTCAAAACACCTGAAGGCCTACCTGTATGCGGCATCACTGCGTAGGTAAATTGATGATGCCCCATGTCAGCATTAGCATCAGGGGACTTTGGGGAACGAAGCCTTTGGGAGAAAACAGGGCACAGAAGTCACGGTTCCGTAGAGACGGTCTCACTGTTTTTAACGATCAAATCTATTATTGGGTAAAAATTGAAATACAATGGCAAGCAAGCTGCTTGACGTCACTGTGGTGAGCTTTAATGTAGTGCCGGTATCCCTGTGAGTCACGCTGCTGGGTGTGAGTAACCGCACCGGGAGACTCACAAAGACAGGGTCATGGTGTTCCCGAAAGTGAAGTAGCCATATTTGCAGTTGTTCAGAATGGCCACTCCAAAGCCATGCTCAGACAGATCCGCCCATTTGTGACCCCAAACCTGGGCAATGAAAATAAAGCACTCCTGTGTTACATAATCCTAGGATTTTACCCGGTTTTCCCATGATTAACATAGTGAATTCTCTGTTTGCTGCCTCTGACATTATGCTATGCTAGCAGCAACATGATGGTTTAAACCACTTAAGAGGTGATGAGCCATATTCTAGTTCAACACTATTGTTTCCCTTACTCATACACTGCCATAACATAACCATATAAGACCTTGCACTGCAAGTAAACTGAGTCATATCCTTCTCACACAATTACAGTACTTTTACATCTGTAACTGAGTCTAAATTGTCCCGGCTGTTAAACTTGTTGACATTGGTTTAAGTCTTTCAGTATTTCCCTTCAAACCCTTCCCTGTGTCACGAAAGGTACCCCTGTGCTGAGCGCTGCAGCTGCCCCTGACCCCTTTTTCCTGTGCCATGTACCTCGAAGCGGGCCCAGTCCCAGGAGGTGTTCCTGTGGGTGGGTCTCTGCAGGTGGCCAAACTGGATCTCGTAGGTGGCATTGGGACTGCGTACCCGCACAGGAAACTCCACCTTGAGGAACTTGTGCGATTCCGCCCAATCCACCTGGGGGTGAGGGTGTGGGGGGTAGCAAAACCAGCTCTTATTGTCAGACAGTGACCTTCAGGCTATTTATGAGATCTTATTTTAGAGACAGTTGTACCTTGTCCCATGCCCATGGATATTAGTTACTACTACTGCATACTGCTACAAAAATTGCTACACAACTTGGCAAGAGTAATTGTCTGGTGTTTTGCACTCAAGACTACTATCAAGTGACACACTGCCCTCACAGCCAGGTACTTACCTGTGTGGTGAACTTGAGGAAAGGACACATGGCATCCAGAATGATTTCCTGGGTGAGAGAGCTATTCCCACTGATCGACAGAGAGAACTTCACGCTGCCTCGCAGTCCCCCGCTGCTCACCACCTTGACAGGGCTTGCCACCTTAACCACGGGTTTCCTGCCAAGAGTGAGCCCAGCCCAAGCACTCAATCCCAGAGCCACACCAGAGCACATCCACCCCCGGCACAAGCCCCATCAGTAGCCTGCAGCATCTGCCTCAATGGCAGATAGCGGTCTCAATGCTCACTGCTGCCCTCACCTGGTCTGGAGGTGGTAGTCCATCACATCCCACGCGTCCCAGAACAGGGGGATGTCATCAAACAAAACAAACTGGTTCCCGCTGCAGCCGTCAGCAATGGCCTCTCTGACACCAACAGGAACGTACAGACAGAGATACAATTTTGTATGGAGTACCTATACACGCCCTTATGTAAATGAGAAATATTGCAGCAGGATGGCCTTACCTGTTTGCCTCCACCAAGCACAGGGAGACCAGGCGGCCTGTCGTATCTATAACCACACGCAGAATCCCGTTCTCCATGACGACGGTGCCATCAGCCTGCCAGCACACAACACAAGGATACAGCTCAGCCAATCAGCACAGAGCATAACGCCATATGCAATCGGTCTGTGAGCATGCACTGCCGCTACAGCACTGAGGCCATCTCCTGAATGCAGCGTGATTTCTCATTAAAGCTATTTGTAATATTATCAATATTCTTTTCTTTATTATTATTATTATTATTATTATTATTAATAAAATATAATGCAATATTACTAATACAACAGTACTGAATACCTGAACTGTGACAGACACCGGATGCACAGGCTGTGCAGAGTCATCGACCGGAGCAACACCAATACTGGGGACTTTAACAAAGGCTGGAAAAACAAAAAGAGCAATGTGGCTACACTATAAGACATATTCAAAAGCAAATTTCATATTCCATAAGACCAATACGAACAACTAATTTTAAAAAGACACAACTGCTGCGGACGCAACTTTGCCCTTCAAATACATTTTTTTTCCCAATCATCCACAAAGTGTCAATTTTTTCCAGCAGTGTCAAAAGCCACAGCACTGGTTCCCGTACCTAGCTGTGACTCAGCAGTGCCCCCTGGCAGTGAGATGACCTCACTGCGCTCCCATGGAAGGGTGTTCAGTGCAGCAGTAGTCCCACCCTCCTGCGCTTCTGCCCACAGTGCTCCACACGCCTCCTGCAGGAGCTTGCCCCCAGCTTGCCGGATGTCTGCAGCACAGAGACAACCAGACCGGACCTCAGACTAAGCATAACTTCTTGTCACTCTCATGCTTCTACTCCTTGCCAATCTTCAGAGAGGACACATGCCCTCTATGGGACATTTCATGTTTACAAACATATATTTTGTATATAAAATATTCAAACCGACTAGAGAGCACTGGTGCCTGGCTCGCCACTCCTGATTTTCACAGACTTCACAAATAAAATATCCCAGTTTAATTTGTTTGTTTCTTTGTCTTCATATAAACTGACAGCCCCAGTGTCTTCTCATCTCAACAAAAGTCTGCAAGTGAACATATAAATGGCTGAAAAATATATTACAGTGCATTGACTGGCTACCCTCTGGCCCAATCGGTTACCCTGGTAGTATTTCAAAGCATCTTGCACCACCAGCTCGATGCAGCTGCCTGGGAGCACATCATGGAACTGGTTGAGAAGTAGCAGCCTTCAACACAAAACACACAAAGCAGAGACAGAGATAACCAGGTATAAATAAAGCGGACCGCTTCAGGTAACATAAAACAAGATGAAGAAGTCAACATCAGTTTGTTTGCGGTGAGCGAATGTCAGTTTTCCTAAGGCTTTTGTTTGAGTTCAGCACTCAGACCACTGGCAGACTCTTAGTGAAGCGCACAAAACTATTACCCTGGTATACATAAGGACCTTGACTGTGTTACAGAGCTGCAAGGACAGCTATGTACCATCATTTGAGAATATTACAGTGCTGGTCAAAAACTGGCACAAGCCATTTCAGCGCCCAGTTTTCAATGCTCACTTTTGGCAAAATTAATGAATACATGGGGGGGGGGGGGGTGCTCAACAGATGCTTGTGGTTGAAGCTTGTCTGTCTCTCTGCCACCATGGTGCAGCCCCACACATATACCTCCACAGCTCCTGCAGTTTGCTGGATGGATACTGGAAGGTCTGGCTTCGGCACAGTGCCAGACTGCTGACCACCTCAATGTCATGAAGCAAGGCCTGGCATTGACGGTTGCCCAGCTTAATCTGCAGACAGACAGACACAGAGTCTGACAGGCGCTGTTTTTTGTAGTTGTTATGGCTAGCTAGTGACTGTTTCCAAGGACTTCTGTAGTGATAGTAAAAGTTCCCGTCGAATGCATATTATGTCAAGCACCACAACATTTTTTTTTTAAGTTAAATGGCTTTGAATGACCAGGGCACACAATGCTGCTACTATTAAAATAAGATTTAAAAACTACATTTGGTGAAAACTGTACAGTACAGCCAGTATAAACTTTGGGTACAATGTTACGTTTTTCTTAATGACATCTAGTCACATGCTATATAAGTGTGATTTGTAGTTAACAATGAAACTCAAACGCATATTCATCCAATTTGCTAAATGTGCTTCCCACAGTACTTTATCATGACTGTAAGAGGACATCACAGTAACACCAGTGCCATTTCTAAAATAAGCACCTGAAGACACAAACATTTCAACCCTTGGAGCCTCCTTCAGCAGGTGCCTGTTAGCAACTTTTAGCCCACACCTGTGCCTGAGTAGTGTAGGTGCCGTTGTGAAGTTCTAGGAAGAGCTCTCCAGTCCAGGAGCAGAGAAGATCCTTGTTAGCCTCAAGCTCGGAGAAAAGTCTGTCAGGACTGGACATCTGAACCCTGAGGGACAGAGCAGCAGCCTGAGTGTAGGGGTCTATTGTTGTACCCAGACAAAAGCAAAGCTAAATGCATTTGGCTGACAACCTCCAGGATGTGAGGTAACTGCATATGTGTATGACAAAGGTTAAAAACACACCATTTTATTATTTAACTCTCCCAAGTGTTCTATTACATTATGTTAGTCATTCGGAGTCTCAGATAACCCCTGCCCGAGCTGGCTCATTATATCATATGCTGAAGTTTGTACTGGCTGGGACATATATTGTAGATAGGTGATGAGTCACTTTCATTCAACCGTCACTCAGGAACTCACTTGGGCAGGCCATCTGTGTCCTGGACTCGCTGGAGTCGGTCCAGCATAAGTTGGGTGGGGCCTCCACCCCCATCCCCGAAACCAAACAGGAGTGCGCTGTGATTGGCTCTTCCTTTGTCCTTATTGTTTTTCAAAGTGTTGATCAGCTGTGGACAGAAGGCAAAGGGGCACAAGAACATTACTGCCATTCACTCAAGCAGTCACATTCTCTCCTGAGGGATTCAAACAAACACATCCATCACCATCTACACTAGATGTGCACCACCAAGTGACCGTAAGGGCCACATCCGTATACTGGGTTCAGGTCCGCATTTGTGCTTATTGCTGTTTTTTTTTTTTAGCTCAATAATTTCATTAACTGATTGTATGAACTAAGACAGAGTCTCTTCATGGACCGCGTCTGTCAGAACAGGAAAAGTCACTCACATCCTCCACTTTGCCCTTCATCTCGTAGGAGTTCCCAGGGGGGAAGTGGGTAAGGACCCGAGAGCCATCCAGCCCTTCCCAGAAGAAGGTGTTATGCTTGTATTACAAAAAAAAAATCACACACATTGCGTACAGAGCTGTAATGGTCATTCTGTGAGGAATACCTAAAACACAGAGATCCCAGCTAAAAGTCTACCAAACTACCACATGTGAAAACCTCAACTACATCAGTTGCATACATTATTTTATCCCCTCACAATCTAGAAATGTTCACACAATGACTATTCAATAAGATCTGTAATGTGTTATTGTTCAATTTTGATTGAGCAGATGGACATATGGCAAAACAGCCGTTGTAGATACATCTTGCGAAGTGTCTGAGCGTAGGGTGGCAGTGTAGCATAGTGGTTAAGGAGCAGGACTCGTAACCGAAAGGTTGCCGGTTCGATCCCCGCTGGGACACTGCTGCTGTACCCTTGGGCAAGGTACTTAATCCACAGTTGCCTCAGTAAATATCCAGCTGTATAAATGGATAACATTGTAAAGAACTGTAACCTATGTAAGTCGCTTTGGATAAAAGTGTCTGCTAAATGAATAAATGTAAATGTAAAACCCATCGAGGCTGTGCTTTATTAGATGGCGTGGGGGCATTTTTTGCCAAACCACGACCCACCTGCCCTGCTTGCCGAAGGACAGTTCTTACCGGGAAGGTGTTGACCAGATTCCAGCTGAGTTTCTGGGTCAGAAACCGTGTGATCCCACAGCCCTGCATGATCTGAGGGAGCTGCGCAGAGTAGCCAAATGTGTCCGGCAACCAGAACTACAAGACAGCGTAGACAGGGGTGCTGAAATAATTACGGTTTACACACTATTTTACCTTTTACAGACTTACTGTCTCAAGAGATAAACACAGGCATTAGAGCTTGGAGGAATTCTGCAGAGAGCTCAATCTCCTCAATGAGCTTGATGACTGATGGCAAGCCAAGAAACCCAAGTTGATTCATGTTTTAAATTCAGATAAGTTCAGCCAGACTTCTTCCAACTGTGGTATGAGAAATACCACATTCAGCATTTTTTAATATGTGTATGAGTAAATGAAGAAGTATGGCTCAACTTGTCATCAGGGGAACATGATGTTCAAAAATATACATTAAATTCTGGCAAGCCTATTCACAGACGTTAGATGGAAGGAGAAGACAAAATTATCTCTCTGGTCAGAATGCATGCAGCCTGTACCTCTTTGCAGTAGCTCCCAAACTCTTTATGGAAGAAACGCTGCCCTTCTAAAAACTGTCTGACCATTGCCTCCCCTGAGGGCAGATTTCCATCCTGCAAGAGAGAAACAGATGGGACAGCTCTCATTTTATGCATAAAGACAACATGACTTCAGAACACCCTAATGATAAAGAAAAAAAAAACAGATCTATGATATTGCAAGAATCTACGAAAACCCTTCCAATTTTACACTTAACATTCACTGTCAAAATATTCCAGGGTATTATGAAATGGTACCAACAAGTTATATGATGTCAAATTATGTGTAATTTTGTTACCATTTCCACCCAAGTGCCGCCAACTGGGATAAACTGCCCCCTTTGCACAAAGCTCTGGATTTGTGTGAAAAGGCCTGGGTAATGGCTCTTCACCCACTCAAATTGCTGAGCCTGTAGGCAAAACACTGGGAGGTCAGGCATCCAAGCACAAAACGTGAGTGCCAAGAGGCTCCGTGCAGGTGAGATTAGGGTTCTGTTATACCTGGGAACAGGTGAAAACAAACTCTGGGTTCTTCTCCATGAGGCGAATCACAGTCACCCAGCTGCGAGCACACTTCCGGATTGTCTCCTCGTAAGGCCAAAGCCAGGCTGTGAGGATGCAGGAGTTACAAGTGCTGTTAGGGCACGGGGCTGGAATTGGCTGGAATACAATATATGAAATCATGAAGTACTAGTAACTAGTGTTTAGTGGCAGAAAATATCCATAATGGGTCTTTACCAAAGACCTCAGCTATGGCATATGAGTATAATGTTTGTGGGGGGGGGGGGGGGGGGTATCACGGGTGTGAGATATCTGTGCAGACCTGAGTCAATGTGACAGTGGCCCATGGCGTGGACAATGTGCTGGCTCTGGCCGTTCCGCTGGCTGAAGAACCTCTGGGCCAGACTGCGGGAAGCAGGGAAGGAGCCGGGCTCGGCAGGGTTGCACAGGTTCACCATCTCGTTTACCGTAAACAACGCCTGGTACCCACGCTGATTATCCTCACCCAGGCACTGACAGCACAGAATTTTTTTTTTTTTTAAAAATCAATCAGGGGAACAGCTGGAGTCACATACACATGCCTGATACTGCTTCCCCTGAAAACACTGTACGAGATAGCTTTTATGACAGAGGTATATGAAGGGAAAACATTTTCTTGACCGTTTGTCATACCTTTACAATATCCACAAGCATCTCGATGTCGGTCGTAAGATCTCGAACATCCTGGTTGAAGACAACAAGTTCTGCCTTTTGAATGGTGTACTTCCGGTTAGGGTCTGGGGGCCCTATCGAGGTGCCCTGCCCTGCCCCGAACAGCCCATTACAGGCCATCTCCACATAGAGGGTGACACTGTGACACAATAAAAGATAGAACAGCACCAGTCAATTCCCCAATGGCTCTTTCACTATGCAGATAGCCATCTCATCACAAACAGCAAAATATGCTCTTCGGCAGGGACATATCATTATCTTTGTGATCTAGCCTGTTCTTACATAAAAGATTATTATTCACTTATGAAACCTGACCATGGCAAGGCAGTGTTTGATGTCACAGAGCACAGAATTCCTAAATCAATGCTATAACACTATCTCATCAACAGCTGCAATATGTCAACATTATTCATTTTATTTAGTTTATGTGGCAGATCGACTTAACTTGAATGACTTACAAGGCATGCATATTGCATGACATGACAATATAAAACACACAGCACAGGTGACACAAATAGCAATAGCACACAGAACATCCAGAATTAAAGTAAAAAGGAGTCAAGTTGAAAAACAACTAAATGCATGTACAGTAATAACTGTAACCAGACAGTGCTCAGCAAATATCCTGAAGAGCAGTATATGTCATGCTAAAGGGAAAAAGAACTGAATATAGCAAAAGGGAGCTCAGATAACTACTCACAAACCCTGCGCCATTTACTGTACCTGTGTGGTTCATCATCCTGCAGACACTCTGTCAGGACATAACTGGTCTTCTCACCCTCTTTTGTTAACCCCTGCGAATAAGAGACAACTACACATGTCCTCACAGTAATAAAAACACGGGGAGATGCACTTCTCGACAGAGTGCAGACCTGTCATTAATGCTCCCTGCTCTTCTGACAGAACAGGCCTGTAACTCAACTAACACATACCAATGTTCACTGGGGACCAGTCATGCCAACCCAACATTTGTTAGCTTGCTTTTTCTAACCTTACCTGTACTGGCAGTCCATCTCTCCAGACCAAGCCTTCTGCATCACTCTCCCATCTGAGATGTACCTGTCTCCCTCTCCAGGCATCAGGGATGGTCAACGACACCTTAAACCAGCATGTCCACCACCTGTCAAAGGAAAGATGCTTCTGTTTCCCTGATTGGTGCAGGCACAGTTATGAATAAATTAATCTTTTTCACTCTGCTAGTAAACTCTGAAACCTGTACGATTTATTTTTTACTTGAAATAAAAGTGAGAGCATTTTTTCTCATTTCTGTACTTGTCTTTGTGCCAACTCAGGTCAATGTATTGCGTGATATAAAAATCAGAGTTTAAAATGTGCTGTTAACATCAGAACCAGCAAGGCCTGCGGGCCTGCGGAATTACCACAATTAGTTATTGCAGTCAGTAGTGGAGCGACCGGGGGGCAGAGGGTGCGGCTGCCCCGGGGCCATGGTTCTGCCCATTAACAAAGGGGCCCACCTTGGGCCCAATCTGCCTGACTGAACATGCATTTTTATTGTTTAGTTTAATATTTTGAATAAAGTTTGTTCGTGTGTCTTGATTGCTGCAAAAAAAAAGTCATGGCGTAATGGTTTCGACTGACCTCTAGCTAACTTTCTCGCCGCAATATTTATTTTGAATGAACAGAGACACAATAAAGTTACAGAAAACTTTATTCGCTGTCCAGTATCCTTGTGTAAGTGTACAAACAGAAAAATTACGCCCCCTGTTCGAGTCCCAAAGTAGGAACTAGGCGATCGCCAGCTGTCTTATTTCTTTCTGCCACTCAGTGGGTGTAACCCGCAGTGTTGTACTCTGCCTCACTTGTAAGTCGCTTTGGATAAAAGCGTCTGCTAAATGAATAAATGTACATGTAAATGTGCATATTATTGCTTGGCTTTTATTTACTTTATGTTACACTGTAAATGTGATGGCTGAGTCTCCTCCCTCCCTCTGTGGGTACAATCTCCGCTGAGATTCATACAACACACTCCCCCGAGAAAGCTGAAAACTCATCTCGTCAAGCTTTATCTTTAGTCTACCTTCCTCTCTATCTATAGTATATATATCCCTTTTTTCTATTAAAAAAACACTCTACACTAGTTTAGCACTTAACACAGTATCTTACTGACCTCTTGTAGTAGTAGTTTTCGATAACTTTTCTTACATTACATTACAATATTGGCATTGAGCAGACGCTCTTATCAAAAATGACTTTCATCAATTACAGGTTTTTACAATGTTATCCATGTATACAGCTGGATATTTACTGAGGCAACTGTGGATTAAGTACCTTGCGCAAGGGTACAGCAGCAGTACCCCTGTTGGGGAATCGAACCACCAACCTTTTGGTTATGAGTCCTACTCCTTAACCACTATGCTACACTACTCTTAGCATTGTGATGCACGTATTTGGAAATCGCTCTGGGCAAGAACAACACTACAGGAACAGTTGGGGTCCCTAATATGGAGAGCTCTGGAACGCCAAGGATGAGGGGCCCTTTGACTGTGAAACCACCTATGAATCAATGGATGAGCAACCACAACACCATGGCAAAGGGTGCAGCTGGAGGAACAGGAAGGGTGTGCCTTTGTCCCACTTTTCTCAGACCAAGGAAAGACAGACCAAGGCCAGATAGGGAGATAGGAGCCCAGCGGTTCAGCATGCACACACAGGAGACCAGCCTGACCACGGTTGCGAATGCAGACCACACATACATGTTTACTCAATTCATATTTGTACTCATACATAATAATTCACATGTTGCATATTTATTTCTCCAAAGCTAACCAAGTAACCAATGAAGCTCATATGAATCACGTTACAGCAAAGGCTGTCCAATGATTATTCGGGGGCGGGATGGACGCCTCCTGAATAAGATCTTTGTAACCTCTTGCCCCCTCAGAAAGCCTACGAGAAACTACTGAGTTGGTGTCAGTGTATCTCTGTGTTTTGTCTCAAGCTTAGACCTCAACCTCTGCCATCCCTGAGGGCGCTTCAACTACTCTGAGGGAGAAAAAGAACACTGAAGGCTTCAATATGGTGTCAGCAGTGGGATTGTTACAGGGAAAAGGTGTGAAATTATATTTTATCATTTTGTATGCACTTTTCTATTGGGGAGGTGCTTTATGCGGTAGTGCCTGCTTCATTAACCCGTGTGATAACATAGCCCAAAAATTCTAAAGGCGAGTCAGTCAAGCCGTGCTGTTGTGGGAGGGAGAGAAGACATTATGAGTATTGAATACAGTGAATTTATGTGAGTATTAATTCTAATAAGCAGCTATTATCAAATAACACAATTTGTGCATGTATCAATTCTAATTGGCATTTAATGGTAACCTGGTGCCTCACTGTCCCTGCTTGTCACTCTGTGCTTTTCTGTATTTTGTGTCATGTAGCTAAATAGGTATGGAGCAAGGCTAAGAAAAGGTCTAATGGTTATGAGGAAGGAGAGTAAGGTAGGCCAAAAGCTCTTCAGGCTGCTGAAGGATTGACAGCAAGGACCAAACTTGGTTCCCGTGGCACCTTTTTCACATCTCCAGCTGTCTCTTTTTATTAGGGATGGCTGGAGACAGATGCCCGAGCTTTTATCCTGGCCCTGTGAGACATGTTTCACATGGAAAGCACAGTGTAGAGAACACAAAGCTTCAGAATCTAATAACAGAGGGTTAATGGGACCACTTTGACAACTTTTACCTGGAACTGCAATGCCTCCTGGGTTTGAGGACCGTAACATGGAATTCTGTGCAGGTGAGAACCCAAAAAACCTGATGTAACCCCCTGGGTATTACACGGACCGCAAGTGGGTCGGCATGGAGAAACAGACTGAGTGCAATGGGACCCTGTACCCTGAAGAAGAGGATCCACAATATAGGGAGGAGGCGGGCCGGAGACTCTCTCAGTCACTCCAGACTCCTAACCAGTGGGAGTGACACTGGGAAACACCATCCGACACGAGCAACACTTGGCCAACCAACTGCGTCATCTCTGGCTAATCCAGGAGACAACAACATGTGGAGCAAAGGCCAGGAAAACTGCTCCAGCAGACAAGGGGTACTTCACTTGTGGTAGGGAGGTCTATGACATTTCCAAATGATGCACCACCAGCTGAAACCAGACTTCTCCTGTGACTTTCAGAAAAAGCTTAGGAGGTGCAGTCAAGACTACACAGAAAGGGAACTTAAAGCTCCAAAGCAATCTGAATTGCATGAAATATGGACATTGGTAATGTTTAAAATAAAAAAAAAAAAGTTGTGGGGGCACTGGAGGGGAGGTGGCAAGGACAATATGAGGTACTGGTTGCTACTGAGATGTTTGTGTGCAAAAAAGAAACTGTTGAGGGGGCCCAAAGTGGAGACAGAGGTCCCAGATTAAGACTGTGAAAATAAGGCCCACACAATAGGCCCACTCTCTGTACCCCAAGGCCGGGGACAGCGACAATGTGACAGCTACAGAGGCCGCGGTGGCTAGAGGCAACTGAAACGTTAACTACTGTTGTTTACCTCCACAGGGAAGGCTGATGAAGACTGTGTGAAAGTTGAGATAGAGGAGACGCTCCTGTGCGAAAGTAAGTCCCTAATTCAATCTCTTCAAGATGGAACCTAGTAGCATCCGGACCAGAGGCTGAACTAATTGGGCACCTGTGGGGAGAGCCCACCAGCCCCCCCCCCGCAGGGCCAAAACAACCAGGGAACAAACAGAAACACTACATTTTAGATGCATGCTTTTAAATTGACAGGACATCAGGATGTGTTACAAAGTCTAAAGAAGTTTAGCATGATTGGTAATGCTACACTTAAAAGAGTAGAGTCTAGAAAGTGACTGGGGTAGTGGTCTTAATAAAATAAAACATTCTTTTCAAATCCCTGGTTGCAATCTTTTCCTCCAACATTAAACAACTGCAAAACACTCCTGGAGGAGTTTATTTTAGATGTGGCCATACTAGTTGCTTGTTGAAGTGGACCATGTTTCGGTGCCCCGTTCAGTGAGCCACAAAGGATTCTGGACTTTACTGTGTTAAAATAGCGATGCTGCATCTGCTCTGCTAATGCAAATCGTTCTACTCTGACCAAATGCTTGCCACTTGAAACCAAGCATCCTAACAACCCCGCGTAACAGTCGATCCATTTCCCATTTTAGAGGGATATTCACCAACTGTAAACATCCCACTTATCTTCCTACAAGCTGAAGAGAAGCTGGATGACGAGGAGACGGAGATCGAAGGTCATCAGCTCGGCGCCGACCAGCAGGAGGCCGTCCTGTTTATGGTGTTCTCACACACCACGTATGGATGTTTGCTCATACTCATATTCATACTCATGATAATCCACATGCTGCACATTTACTAAAGATTCCAAGCACCCAATGAAGATCACACAGCTCACATTACAAGGTTAGCCAATGACTGTTAGGGGGTGGGGTGTATCCCTTCCCAAGAAGACCGATGTAAGCTCTTGCCCCTTTCAGGGTCCTGTGAAACTAATGAGCTGTCACTTATGAGAACTAATCAATAAACAATAATCAATAAACTAATCAATTGTGATCGGAATAAACCAGCTTTTGTCTCAAGCTAAAACCTCAGCCTCTGCTGTCCCTGACTGTGCGTCAACAATTATAAGGGAGAAAAATTATTTTTAAGTTGCAAATGTAGCTTACTCTACGGACACTCAAGGATGCTATACTTACGTAGGTCCAAAGCTGTCGCCAATGCTGCATGGCTGAAACTTCTGTTGCACGGCTTCTGAGAATGGAATACGTTTTGCAGACAGGAAGCAAGAAATTGATTCTAAGGGGCATGTTTCTCCGTACAGCCTGAGAAGAAAAAGATATTAAAATTATATCGACATAAGAGGTCACGGATTCAGGTGCACGTGCAAAAACAATAAATAGTGTAATGGTTGGTCTCCATTAAGGCAATACTGCAGCATTAGAATACGCATCTCAGTCGCTATAAGAATAACAGCCTTCCTATATACTGGCTTCCTACCTGTGCCTGCATCAGGTGCAAAGGTCTGAGACTGAGACCGAGTTTCGAATGTGACTTTCGAATTTAACATATTTAACTAGCCGTAAGCGCTCGTGCTGCACGAACCTGCACGCATTTGCCATTTTTGACGGCGATGTCTGACAGTTCTAAGTCATTACTTTGCTTTGGTTAATTAAAGCTTAATGGTTTGGTGAGCTTAATGCAGGAAGCAAAGATAATGAGAGCTTTCTAAGTTTACCTTCCTCTGAGATTGCAATCGGTGAAATAAACTTCAGAAACAAACTTCTCAGCTCGTTCCAAAAGGGTGCGCCGGTTTTTCAATACCGGTTGGTGGTACATGGTGAATACCACTGATTTCAAGAGATAAGGTAACTACCCTTAGAATTAACACACAATCAATGCACAGTAGTAGGCAGCTTCTTTTGCTACGGCAGTACACGGCTGACGTTGACTTACCCGGAAATACTATGTTTATTTTATGCCGTTTCTGCAGTCATCCAAACTTTGGGTGTCGCTGTTGTTATAACGGATACGATTACAGTGGTTTGAGTCATGTGTCAGTTGCGGTAAGACAGGAAGAGCATTAGTTACTTGTTTGCGTTGCATTAGGTAATGATTAAATCGAATTGAGAAAGGAATAATGAAAACGATTCCAATTTCACACTGAAAGAGAAGCGTTTTAAATGAAGGTAGCCAGTTTTACTGCCCGGGTACTCTGCTGAATCATATGCCGAGTCATAAGAGGAGTGATTTAAGTAACTTCACTTCGGACCCAGCCCCAAAATGACAACATCGGTGTTTTTCGGCTGTACGTTCATCGCGTTCGGCCCGGCAATCGCATTGTTCATTTTTACAATCGCCCGAGACCCGCTACGAGTTATCTTTCTCATCGCCGGGTAAGTTAACTCTGTGTATCCTTTCGATCGCATAGCTAGCGAAGTGTCGTTCATACAGCCAGCCAAGTGTTGAATACGATGGCGGTGTGGCGCTACTGGATAGGAAAAGTGATTGGCTGTGTCATAAAGTACATTTTCGATCCAGACTAGCTAGTTTGCGGACGGGAACTGTATCAATAGGGCATCGGATCGTTTTTTCATAACAGAAAGCTGCTAGTCGGTTACACAGATTTTTCAGTTACCAATATGATTCTGTTTTTCAAAGAATTGCAAAAAAAATCCATATCCGTGCTAGTTCATTCAAACTCAAATTTGTGACAGTAAATTAAGGATTGGTGCGATATAGCAACGTGGTTACAGTGAGACTAGTTTACCTGCTAGATGCCTGCTAAGAGTGCTCTAATCTGACATAGCTAGCATCATTTCAGATGACATCATTCATCTGTAGCGGGCCAAGGCTGCAAGCGCCCCATTTAGCTGGACCGGAGGGGCGCGCAGATTCCCTGCAGATAATCCCTAGCTCTGAGCCACGCGCCATAAAACACAGATAACTCGTGGCAACTCTATTGGCTGGACTGCCGGTCATCAGAGATGACCAGTTTTTCTTGCGTGCTGACGATCGTTTAATAATATAATGGGACGTGAGTTTAGCTTACATTATACACAGTGTGTGTGAATCAGGAAAATAATGAATTGAAAGAGGTATAGGACCATTCTCTCCATTTTAATAATAGAAATTGAATTGAATTTCATATTTGTGGAACGTTTTGGGTCAGATAATAAACATTATTACATTATTGGTATTTAGCAGACGCTCTTATCCAGAGCGACTTACATCAGTTACAGTATTTTTTTTAACAATGTTATCCATGTATACAGCTGGATATTTGCTGCGGCAGTTGTGGGTTAAGTACCTTGTCCAAGGGTACAGCAGCAGTGGCCCAGTTATGGGTCCTGTTCCTTAACCACTATGCTACACTGTTACGAAATTATGGGTTTGTATACTCTCTCTGGCAAATAGTGAAAATGTGACTTAATTAAGTTCCAAGAAGAGACCATCTTTTCAGGACAAATTCCCTCCCTTTCGGGGCTGGTTAGGAATTTACCACATGCTCCATTCCCCTCAGCATGTAAATTGAATGAATGACCAGTGACATCAGCAATACTGTGGGGGTGGCTGAAGCCATGTGCTGTGTGCGTTACAGGGCCTTCTTCTGGCTTGTGTCTGTGCTGCTGTCGTCTCTGGTGTGGTTCATCGCCGTTCAGATCAGTGACAAAAACAGCGCCTCCCAGCAGAAGGGCCTGCTCGTGTTCGGGGTGGTGCTTTCTGTCCTGCTGCAGGAAGCCTTCCGTTTTGGATACTACAAACTGCTGAAGTAAGTCTGTCCCCCTTATGAAGTGTGTCACAGTACAGCGCAGTCTTTGTGAGTGGCTGAAATATGAGTCCAGGATCTTTCCAGGGGAAATATAGCAGCTCTCTGTCCCTGAGAGCTGGACCTCCCATTACTCTTTGTAGTACAGTGTGCAACAGGTTTGGATAATTGGCACAACTGTCATTTTCGTATAAGTGAATTTGTGTCCAATTCCTGTGGCTCTTTTTCTGATTTTATAATTAATCGCTTATGGTAGCAATTAAAAATGTTTCTTTGATTTCCAGGAAAGCAAATGAAGGCCTTCTGGCTCTCAGTCAAGAAGACACCATGCCCATCTCTATGCGTCAGCTGGCCTACGGTATGTACAATAAAGTTACGCAAAACATTCAAACAAGACTCAGAGTTAGCACAGCTGGCTCTGAAATTAATCTCTGTTTGGCAACTGGGCAGATTTAAAGGATTTATAAAGAGTTATGCTCTGGATTACAGTACATGGTGCTGTTCCATTTAGTCAGAATAAAGATATAAATTTCTGATGAGTTGTCAGAGGCAGTTGTGTGTGTGTGTGTGTGAGAGAGAGAGAGGCAGTATATCTGACCTTGTTTGTATCTTCTAGTGTCTGGATTGGGGTTTGGGTTTATGAGTGGAGCATTTTCGGTGGTCAACATTCTGGCAGACTCCCTGGGCCCTGGCACTGTGGGTATCCATGGCGACTCCCAGCATTACTTCATATCTTCAGGTAATTTCCCATGCTTCCATTCTGACTCTGCACTTCCCGCTTGAGGTGTTGTTTCATTGGTCAGTACTGTGTACCTTTCATGTGAGCCCACTATTCATTAACATGAAAAACAGCACTCCTCAACCAGGTCTTGTATGGATTTTTTTTGAGGCATATCATAAATACACATAATTTGACAGTGAAAACCAGTTTTGCTTTTGCATTTAATAGCAATGTCTCTTTTGGTTAGATTTATATGCCTGTGATTGCACACTGTATCAGTATCCAAGCGGAGCTACAAACAGGTTCTTCTGCATTCCTCCAAAGGCTTATGCATGTGAAATTTGTCCAGCAGAGGTGGCAGTTATAAAAATTATAGTTCATGTAATTTGCAGTACACAAATTTACAGGTTTACAATAATGTATTGCAAGTTTGTAGACTGTCTGCTTATTTCCATATTAACTGCCAGTTTCAAAATCATAGACTTGGAAAAAAAAAAAAAGTAGACTTGAAGTGCCACAAGCCTGCAGTTAGATGGAGCAGTGGTTACAGAAATGAGCATTATTTAAAAATCCCAGCACAGCAAAGATCCAAAGTTGGACCAAACACCAGGTGGCATGCTTGCCAGCGAGACAGTGTGAGGTTTACTAGGCTGTGTAGAGGGTACGGTGGAATCAGGAGCCGCTGACTGGCTGATGTTGTGTCTACAGCCTTCATGACCATGGCCATCATCCTGCTGCACATGTGCTGGGGGGTGGTGTTCTTTGAGGCCTGCGAGAAGCAGAGGTGGCTCTCCCTGGCCGCCGTGGTTGTCAGTCACCTGCTTGTGTCCTGTCTGGTAAGCAGCGCCACACCCTCCTGTGTCTCGTACCTTAGGCACATTGCTCCCTCCCTCACTCGAGTGATCCTGTGATCCCAGGTCTCTTGGCCACACAGGCAGATAGTGCAACACCATGCGTTTACAGGGGTGGAAATCAGTGCTTTGTAGGTTGAGCCCTAGCGGGCTTTAATAGAAGCAGGTGAGTGTTGCTGGCTTTTGGTTTGTGCTTTTGCGTTGTACCCCCGCCGTCGCTTCGACGCCGTCGTGAACCTTTCGAAGTTCTGCGTCGGGGTTGAATACGTTGCTCTGCGTCGCTGTGCAGTTCACCGCCATAACGCTAGGGGATGTGTGGTTTCTGAAGGGTCAATCACGAAACTCATTGATCGTTTAGCTTCCCGCTTTGTTTTTCCGCTCACAGTGAACAATGGCGACCGAAAGGGAAATAGTGTTCCGATACGAGCACTTTAAAAATAGCAGTATAGCAGGAGGGAGAAACCGGAAAAGCTAAATACCGGAAATGATGTATTGAGCGGACCAATCACAGCCCTTGCGGTCTGCATCACCTCGATGCAAAGTCACAATTTTTTGGAGGTGCACGTCAGGTGACGGCGGAGGGGTACGCAGTGACGCAGAGGGCTCTGCGGGGGTATGTCGTCGATTTGACGCAGAAGCATAAATCAGGCTTTAAGCCTCCCGGCTTAAGCCTCCTTTAGGTGACCTTCAATCATTACACTCAACTGAAGCTAATAAATTTAAAAATATAAATGTGAAACATGTTTTTCCACACACCTTGTTGAATGAGGTTTAGTTTCAGGAGAGAATATGTAGCTTTTTTCCAGTCATAACCAATAATTTAAATGTACATCCATTCTTACAGATTTTAATCATGTATCGTGTGCAGTGAGGAATTTGTAAAAACCTCCTGTTCTTTCCTGCCCCCCAGACATTCCTCAACCCTCAATACGAAGGCAGCCTTATACCAGCATACATGATAATGTTCCTGATGGGCGCGTGGGCCTTCTCCTGTGCTGGGGGATCTCTCCGTAACCTCAAACTCTGCCTCACCTGCAAAGACAAGGATTTCCTCCTGGCCAATCACCGGCCCAGATAACACCAGAGAGCAGCACGGGGAACTCTTTCTAAACACAAAACAAGAAGAAAAGGACTGTTTCATACAAAGTCAAGAATGCTCTGGTACAATGTAATCTAGTTCTTTTGGTTTATATACATATATATACAAAGTTTTAGTAGTTTTGTTGGTGGTGAGGTTCTGTGTAGGTAGATAGGCACTGGAAGCTGTGGTGTGCTGGGTAGTGTCCGATTGGGTGAGGACCCCAGGTGAATCCCATTGCTGACCCTTTATCTTCTTGATGTGATGGGATCTCCTGTGTCTCATACCTCTTTTCCATGGAGGAGCAGGGATCAGGCAAGCTTGATCTGGATTCATAGTTGGCTGACCCAGTATGGCACAGTTGCTTTTTTAAAATTGCATTACTTGCTTCCAGAGCAATGAATACTGGGGACTCTTCAGGTTGAGGTGACTACCTGTTCTTCATCTGCAGTGCAAGGCTGAGGTTTTCCTGAGTTAAAATTAAGGCTCTTTATGACTTATATCTACCTCTAGTTGTTTGCTGTGATCAGCGATGGTGGTGTGCTCTTTTCTTCCTCTTCAGGTTTCTGTTACCAGTTTTTAACACTAATGCTGACAGAAGCAAATTAGATCTGCAGCTTGCTTGTCCGTGGGTCTTTCGTTAAGCCTGAAAAGGAGGGGGCGGTGCCAGTAACGCTGAGCAGACATGGGTCAGAAAGATTAGAGAGATCTTGGATAACCATGCAGAGGTTGAAGCAAGCAAGCCTGGTTCCAGCTCTGTGGTGGAAAGGGGGTATTGGGGACCTCTCCCTTTCACCTTTCATTTCCTCAATGGGACACTCCCTTCGGAGGTGGCGCTAGTGGTGCTTACCCAGCTGCCTGAGTGAGGGGTTTGGTAGGCCTGTGTCTGATTGCTTTACAGGCACTTACAAGTGCATGTGGAGCTGCTCTGGGCTACAGTAACACCTGGGTTAGCCCTCCAAATTTCCATAGTTTTAGTCATCATTTTACAGTTTAATCATGAGCTGTTCCCCCATCTCAGATCATCACTTTCATCTCGCATTTGTGATAGGAGCCCGTCCCTGGGCCAGTGTGTGTCAGGGCGGCTCATTTTAGAAATTTAGGTCGATTTTCCTGTGGAAATGGTATTTCGTTAATACCACTTTGAGTTGAGTCTTGTTCTTTCTCTCTCTTTCTGTGCCTTCTTTCTGCATTAAATAGGTTCATGGCTTAGTGTTTTCACGTTTGCTTCCTAATTGTACACGACTGTCCCTAGTGACCGATCTCTAATACAGAGTACCTCAGATAACTTAAGTTACACTTTCCCCCCGTGTGCCCCCATCCAGTCCCCCACCTCATTAGTCCAGTGACTTCTCCATTCTCCTGCTGTCTGACAGGGTGTACACTCAATGTTTTGTTTGCATATGGACTAAAATTTGCATCCTATTTGTTAATGTTTGACTTTTACTGTCATTCTTCTTTGTAAAAATATGTTATATTTTTTTTTTTCATAAGCTCCCACTTAATTTGATCAATCAAAATAAAGTGTAACCTGTTAGTTATAGTTACCAAATTGTTAGAAGATCATTCATTCTTGACTTTGTTGAGTTTACATCATGAATAATATGGGCTGTTTTAACACAGGTGGATGCATTGAGCTATCCTCTGATTTAGGTAAAAAAAAAAAAACTTCTGAAATTGTATACTCCAGAGGAATGTGGCTCAGTGTGATTTTAATTCTCTCATTAATTATTATATGCTTAAAGGATTAGTGCTGCTAATCTATACTATAGGAAACCAGTTTAATCACATTACCTCAAGGGTTGTTTTTTTTTTTTTGATCAATTGGGAAGTGCTGCTGTTGTGATTCCAAAACTCCATGCACTGGCTGGCAGTGAAAATGAGCATGTGGATAGATTTTTAAGTTGTCCTTTTTGATTATCGCGGGGTTAAATTGGTAAGAAGCTGGTGTGGATAAACTAAGGTCCAGATTCAATCTAACCGCAGTGCACATTGTCTTTAATAAACTTAAGCATGCGTTACTTCTTTGTGAACCGCCAAATGCAGAGAATGACATAAGAAAATGAAGTTTCATATGCAAACTTGAAATAGTAATAATTAGTAATTAGAGATTGCATTTATATAGCAGCTTTCATGGATCTCGGTGTGATTTACGTTGCGGTGAGGTGATGAGAGGAACATGCCTCAACCACCGTCAGTGTGTGTCAGCCATGTGGGTGATGCACGGCCGTGATTTTGTGCCAGAACATCAATTGAGGTAGCGAGCGAATATATAAATTTCCTGATTTATTTTCAAAACTGTAGACAAAGTGCATTGTGATTAAATTGAAAAGGGTCCAAATTTTTCAGTTCATTTTCACTTCTTTTTAACTTTCTGACCATTGTGGATGTACCTGTGCAGCCAAGGTAGCAACTTTCTTTGTGTCTTATCCTAATTTTAGTTGTAGGACAAAAAAAAATCATAGATTGAAAATAACTTGTCAAGTCTTTTTTTTCTGTATTTATTTGTTGAGCAGGGCTGATTCGCTCTTTGTGTTTTGAATTTAAATGCCTTTTTACTGTAAAAATGTAGATGCAATGTTGATCTGTTGTTTTTAAAGTGTACATAGAAACCATTCAAGAACTTAATCCAGGCTTGGGCTTGGTCACACTACAAACAGAGTTTAACCCCACTTTATGTATCCCGGTATCGCAGACAGTTAAAAGCCTGGAAAATGAATACCCTGCTAACAATGTCTGACTGACCTCCAGTATCTGATGGGAGCTGTGCACCTGACCAGAGGGACTCAAATTCATTCGCTGGCCCTTGGACAGTCCGGATCACAGAGGGGGGGCTTTCCTGTGAGGTTTTTTTCTTGTGAGGAACTACAGGGTGTTGAAACGAAGACACCTACATAAGATCATTAGCGTCTTTTCTCATGGCTGAGTTCTCACGGACTTATTCTCACGGATTTATTCCTTGCAGTAAATGCCAATGTCAATGCAACATGAACTCTAAAATTCAGCAATATATCACTCAGGCAAATATTTCAAACTCGTCTTCTACTGTCTTGCCTTCGGGAAGCCCTCCGAAGCCGCGGGGATCACTTAAAGCTTTCAGGGTACATCAGTGAGGCAGAAGCAGGGGGAAAGTGGTGGCTGACAAGTAGGCAGGGTTTGTTTTCAGCACAGGCTGCAGTCTTGTGACATCAGAGTTTTTACAGCAGGACGAGCGGAAAGAACAAAGATCAATGTATCGTGTGCTTCTCTAACATTTGATTTCTCAAAATATGTGAATGCTACTCAACTGATTTCTGCGAACCCGTCTTGAGACGATTCTCTCATCGAATGTATATTTCCGGTGCTTAGAGACTCCTGCTTTAGCAGAATTTTTAATGAGTGTTTAAAACCAAACGCACACCCTCTGGGTGTCCCTGTTCTTTGATGATCCACTGTCACTTACTCTTTCTCATAAGAATAGTTTGTACTTGTGTATATGCTGGGAGGACTGGTGTGTACTGGGAATAATAACACGAACACCCATTAAACTGAGCTTGACTATATGCATCTGTGGTGTGGACACGGACTGTTTTTCTTCTGCGGAAAGCAAAAAAAAAAAGTGCAATGAAAAGCATTGTCTTGCAGCTAGTGATCTTGTTATACTCGAAGCCTCACATTAAGGGGGGTGATCTGTGGAACTTGAATGTACTCCATTACTTTGAATCAGTTTAATTGCTGTCAGAGAATATTCTTGTGGAAACTCCACAGCACGGGCTGCACAAATGTATTGCTCAATCAATTAGGATAATGAGGAAGCTTATGACAATGATTAAGAGTGTCAAACTAGAGCGACTGCCGTGTGCGTGCGGCACGACTCGGCCTCTGTCTCCTCTCCACAACTCTGCCTCTGTGATCCCTTTCATTGACCTTTCATCTTTCAGAGAAGCCAAGGACACCTATGATTAAACAGTACAGTTTTTCACATCACAGATAGACAGTGCTCCTCACAAATTAACCTTAACATTTGGTGCTGCTGGTTCTGGCAACTTGTAATAACCTGTCAGTTGCATCTGAACATGGTATAGGCACAAGGAGTGTTTTGAAAGCCTCAAGGGATGTAGTGTACAGCCCCATGTGAACTTTGCCAGTCCTTGGTGTTGCTGAGGCTGCTAAATTCACTTAGACAAATGTGGAGGCTTGTTTACAAGATGTTCCTACTATCCAGATAGGATGCTATACAGAGGGACAACTACTCACCCCCTGGAGACGGTTTTAACTTCCTCTGGCAAATGCCATTGTATTAATTCAATTCTCGATGGGGCATGTCAGGGGCCATAGGGTGTCACTTTCCAAGTTTTTCAGGAGAGACGTGATTGTTTTTGTTGACTTTAGTTTCCCGTTTTGCTACAGGGCTGATAAAACATTGATATGTTTAATGTGAACTGTTTCTAGTCAACAAAAGGCCCTGAGAATGTTTAGTACTGGAGTGGAAATGTATGAGATTGCTGCAGATCAAAAGACAGATTCAGGTCACTTTTTTGTTGCAATACATACAGCTATTTTACTCATTTTACTTATTTTTGTAAGAAATGAAATACCCCTGAATATCAGTAAACAATAATTGCACAGTGAAAAGTCAAAGAAGAGAATCAACGTGTTGTGTGTATACTTTAGTCATTTAACCAAAACGGCAAAACAATTGATTCATTGTGTTTATTGAGGATACGACAAACCGAATCACAGAAAGAAATCTGGAAAATATCTTTGACACCAGACATAAAACTGAGTAACACAACAGAATCATGTCGAGCATAACGTTCAAGCTTCAAGAAATACATTTTGAAGGGAAAAGACGACCTACTCAGAAAAGAGTTTCACTTCAATCCATGTGCCTGCTGTAGGACTTATGCTATCCCAACTTCAGTGCTTAAACAAGACCACAGAAACCAGTCATCCAAGGTGGAATCCAACAGAAGGCACAGCCAGATCTCTAAAACGCCACTTCTAAGACCAAAGTCTGGGGAAGAAAACACCAAGTTTCTGAGTCATTCCTGGTTTTAAACAGATTTAACAAAAAAGTTAAAAAAAAAATGTTTCTGAAATAAACACACACACACAGTTCATTTGTGTTCACAGTTTATATGTTTGCCTGCCTACATTCTGGATTCCCTCACACCTATCTTCTAAATCCTTTTTAGGGCTCCTTGGCTTATATGTCCATGGAAATACACAAAAAAAAAAAAACAGCATTGAAGCCTTTCTTGTGATTGCCATGTTTCAGAAAGGTCTTCTCATACATCAAAAGTTCTGTGCACAACATCACTTTTTTGCCCCAACAGCAGCATTCTTTGAACTGTATAGTACCTCAATTATGTGCCTGCCCCTCTCAATTGCCCGTGCCTCAAGTGTTTTAGACATTGTTTCACTTCTGAAGAAAGGGTGTCAGTCTCTCTGTATTACACAAGGAACCAGACAAGGGCATTAAGAGCAATAGTCACATCTCAGTTACAGTAATAATACAGTATATGCACAAGAGGGAGAATAGCAGTCTTAAAACGTACCCTGTATATACCAAAAGGTGAAATGAATAATGCTTAGGAAAATAATTCTTTGGGGCTCCAGTGGTTCTTTAGGCCTGAAAATTCAGTGGTAAACAACGCAAGACATCAACAAAGTAATACAATAATACAGATAGGAAGAACATATTGTACACATAAATATGCATATTGCATTTATACTGCATTTCAAGTAGATGTACACATAGTCAGACTATTCAGAAAAATAAACTGGATTAGCTAGCAATTAATGTTTGCAGAAAAAAAAAAATCAAATGGATTCAGTTGGAGGCATTTGGCGCGATCTGAGGGTCGTTATTTAAAGCTTATTCTCTGCTGGTGTTGCAGCGGCCTTGAAGGCGAGTGGATCCTCTCGGATACTCCTCAGAGTGAAGCCAGAACTTGGGCGTCAGTCTCATGACTGCTGAGAAAGAGCGGGGTCAAGGGCAATCCCACAGTGAGCTTTGGAGAACAAAAGCCCCGTCTATGCATTATTCCAACCAGCCAGGCACACAGCATCACTGGCATGAAACTCTCAAATGCGCGGAATCCACCGAGTATTCCGGGGTGGTTTGGAACAAGGCACAGGGCAACTCTTTCAGGGCCATCCTGGCGAAGGACTGAGCCACTGCCACTGACCACATGCACACTGCGTTCTGTCCCCAGCTTCCACCAGGATCTGCCTTTACAAAACATTTCAGCTCAGGCTCTACGCTTATCTTGCTCTGCTGCCCTTTGGGGCTTTTGAGTGGCTGCAGTGACTCATGGCAATAAAAGATCTCTGCTAACCAACTGCAGCAGTTCTCCCTGCCCAGCGGAAGTATATACTGTGTGAAAGAAAAAATCCCTCTTCTCCTACCCACACCCCATTAGTACCCACAGTACTCTCCAGTTTCGCCAGCCTCTGTCAACAGCACATCAAATGAAAGTCCAAGTGGAACATTGGCCAGAGAAAAACATCCCTTCCCTTCCAAAGCACAAGAGCTATGTGCCCCCCCCCCCCCGCCTCCTTCCTTCTCTGATCTAAATATACATATTCATTCTAGGATGTCAAAAGGGATCGATGTGTCGAGTTCAAAAATGTAAAACGGGCTGATTTATGCAGCACAGTTGGGGGGTTGAGCTGGATGGTTTGAGTTGTGAAGATTGTACATCACTCGTGTTACTTCAAGTGTTGGCTTTGGGATGAGTAGTTACACCTTTGAAATGTTTTCTTCTTTCTCCCCTGGCTTGTAAATGACATCCTTTGTGCTCTGCTGGTTTCTCTCAGCCCTGGAATGACAGAGGACAGTTCAGGGAAGTGTTTCATGCCAGGATACATGCAGATTTTCCTGTGCACCAAGTACCGACAAGTGCTGACACTAGTACAGTTATGGGGACCTGAGGACACTGTTCTGTAGGAGATGCTTTCCCTTCAGGTGACACATTAAACTATGGTTATTAAAGGTCATGGCATTCTTCCAAGAGAGTAAGTGGCTCCCCTGTGTTCTGGCCAAAATCCAACTTGATCTCTTTCAATGTGGCCACCAGTTTCACTGACTCTCAGTCCCTATACCTACACACAGGTGAGTTTCATGGCACAAAATAGCTGACATCCACCACCCTGATGGGTACATCACCTCTCCTCGGCATGATGGGAAGTCCTCGAAAGGTGCTAAATGCATGCAATACATCATTAGTAGAAGCAGCAGTAGTAATAGTAGACTATTTTAAGACACTATCACACAAAAGGCAGAATGATGCTGGACACATGCCCTAGTGAATATTAGGACATCCATTTGAGAGTGAGCGTCTGCCCACCATTCACTATTGGAATAATCAGAGCTCAACTGATTAAGTAGAAGGCTGCCCCTCATTGGCTCTTTCTGTACAGCAGTGTAATCAGAGCGCGCTTTGTGGAGAGATCCTCCTCCTGTCCAGTTGCATCACATTCGCACATCATGTCCAACAGCACAGCTTCCTGAAAATGTCGAGCTGGCCTATTTGTCACAACGACACAAACTACATTTCGAAACCGGAGATGTCCAACGCTCCTCGTCGCTGTGACATTTTCCGTGACGCTGCTTACCCGATGACGTCCAGCTAAACTGATGCTCATTTTTTTTTTCTTTTGCATGCGGAGTGAAATGGACTCAGTGTGCTTTGGTTTGGACATATGAAAAGGAAAACAAAAGCACCTGTCAATCAATATACTGCTGAGATCTCATGTTCAGCCCTGCTGCTTATATATTAAATCAGATTTGAATGTCTCGACCAGACAGCGTGTGCGCATCATCATGTAAATCACTGCATGGCACCTGTCGGATTGTCACAGAACATGCTCGCTGATAGGTAGGTGCGTTTCTGCTGACAGGGTGTTTATGTGTAAGAAAAAGCCCTCAGCAGACTTTTGGGCTCTTTACCTCCAGTAACCTGAAATGAAGAACTGCACAAAGTATTCTCCCTGACAGTGACAATTGACTGCAGTTCCACAGTTCAAAACCATTTAACCTCCTGGATCTCCGTGGCTTCACCTGCTTTTTTTCACCTCATAAATAAAGACTCTAAGCTTTGCTGAGCTTAGCTAAGATCTTTTGCTGACTTTGAGCTTTGCTGACTTTGACAACATTCATGAGAAATTCCAAAAATACAGTACATTCTCGATCGAATGCACCTTCAATGAAGGCTGTTGGACACAAAATAAAGTTGCACAATATCTGTGCAAATGTCCTGGTTTAAGGGATTTATGTTTTGCCATGTACTCCAAGTCTGTGATCACCATCACGTGACTTTCTCTGGATTTAGAAAAATCTTTGCATCACTTGAGATGGAAACTACAGCTGTCTCAGTAACTGCAATTTTATACAGAAAGTGAGATTCAATGTGCAGCAACTGTTCCCTTAAGCACTGCAGAAAGAAACTGAAAAAGAATCATTTGCACTAGGAAGCAAACAATTTTTGCATAAACCACAGCATGAGTTAGAGCTTACTGCTTAGTACAACGCAAAGCCCTGTGCCTTGTCAGTGCTACAGAAAGGTTCTAAAATTTCTTACTTTTGATTATGGTTGCAAGGAGACATTTTACTCAAATCTTCTGAAGAAACTTAAAGCCAAGAAAAAGTGCATCCCCACGCTGCATAATAGAGGAGATCTGGGCCAAATACAAGGCATCTGATTTGACAAGGAAATTGGATGATTTATTTCTGGACAGCAGGAAGCAGGTGTGCTTGGAGGGGAACGCCATCACTTTCCCAAATGCAATTAATGGACATGACATTAATATTCATTTCAGTCTCCTTCTATTGCCTCTGATTTTTTGTGTTCATGTAAAGTTAGTACCTAATGTGTCTAAACTAAATCTAAAGTATCTGGTATGTCAGAGTGTAGTATTCATTCTGTCGATGTCTTACCTCTTCTTCCTCAACAGACACCAGACAAGAGTCACAATGAGTACAAGTCCCATCACCGAGGCCACCACAATGGACACCAGTACACCTGCAGGGAAATGGAGGAGTGGGATACTAAACATATGCCACTGTGAATATTTACAAATATGCAGGTTTATAGCATCCCATTAATGTGTGTTATCCAGCTACAGATTCTTTATGCTTTCTATCTCATCTTACAAACTTAATCTGATACTTTTATGGATTTATTCAAGTTTACCTGTATACATTAGTTACTCACCTTTTAATATAAACACATAGTTGAAGTGCATTCAGTTCGATCCTTAAAATCATGTTTGATCGACTATTGAACTTACCAAAATGTATCACAGACACATGGACGAGCGAACTAAATTGTATATTCGCCACAGTAAAATATGATAAGTAATGTTAGCATTGAGTATTAATTCCTTGAACATTATTTGTCCCACAGAAACAAAAAGGTGGGTTGGTGCTGATAACAAAACCAGTTAAAAACCAAACCATGCCACACAAAGTATAAAGTGATGAAAGCAAAATGAGGGTTTTTTGGTTCAACACACATATGGGCATTGCACAATTTGACACAATGGTGAACTGCTGTACACTGAGCTGATGTTTATATCCTGTGGAATTTTAGATCCTGTGGAATTTATATTTATATTTTTATATTTTTTAAACCTACTATGTGCCTTGATGCCCTTGTTGTAAATATTTGTAGCTTGTTTCTGTCACAAATGTCACACATTTTTATTTATGTCTGTGTTATTGAGCCATTTGTGTTTATTGTACATCTGTGAAAATTCTTGTTCTTGTCTCTCAGTGTCACTGTGTTACGTCTAACTGTTGTATTGTCACCGTGGGCCTGAGAGAAACGCAATTTCAATCCTCTGTATGTCCTGTGCATATTGGAGAATTGACAATAAAGTTGACTATATTCTGAATCCTTCCTGTGCCAAATCAGGCCTGAGGATGAGGGATCCATCTGAGGGATCACATGCTACTCTTTCATAAATGCCTATCACTGACCTGAGGTCAGTCAATGGACTCAATTTTGCAAGATCTACATATAGAAACATCAACAGCACCAACATCAACAGTACCAATGATCTACATCTCCACCAGTTAATCCAAGTCTGTGCATTTTCATTTTAATTCAAATTTAAAATTTAAATACACACTTTAAAAGTACTAGAAATATGTAAAACAGTCTGCATGTAAGAATACTGTTTGCTGCAAATTTTTGTGACAGGCCAAATATGACTTGTCACCATGAGTATATATGATCAGCAGGTATAATTTAAAAGGCCTAAAACAAAATATCAAATGTTTGCAAATACACAATTTGCTTACCTACATTTTATTAATATATGCACAAAATAAAATTGTCAGCTAAGTAATTATGATAGTAAGGTATAAATATTTATTCCGAAGCATTGATTTGAGGTCTGAGTTGACGACATGGGATCTAAGAGGCAAGGTAATGCATTTTTCCTCTTGAATAAATGAGCAAATGTGACAGTATAATTTGCTGAACCCAAGGCTGATCACGACGGGAGAGAAAGAACATCCTGACGTATCTGTGGCTCAGACCTCAGTCAGTGCACTTACTCATTCCTGAACGTCAGAAGGCTTGTATAGCAATGTTAGAGCATGGGGTGTCCGGTTAGATGTAGCTCAGAGGGACACAAAGTGAGAGCGCAGACACACACACACACACGGACACAGACACAAGCACTGCTGATGTCACAGATACGGACATACCCAAACTCATCCCAAGCAGCAGCCCTTGGCCATGGAAAAAGAGAAAAGAGAAGAGAACAAGTCTGAGCCAAAGAGACACAGAGAGGTCAGAGGTCAGAGCCAGGGGTCCAAAGACAAAAGTGGGGAAAAGAAAAAAAAAAAATACAACTAAGACTAGACAGTGCTTCTGTTGAGGAAAAAGGGCCAAACCAGGTCCTCTCTGAGGCAGTCCTAATTGTCTTTACCGTCATAACTCCATTCTTACTTGTTTAACCCCACATTTCCTTTTTGGTCATGATCAAGGTCATTTTTGGAGGTCATTGTTAATATGCAATCAACCTCTAAACCACAAAATCAGCAGAATAATATGCTTCCTTAGCACCAGGAATAGCACTTTTTAATTATTTGCAATTTTGATCATTTGGCTATAACCGCTGACAATACAAATGCCGCATATATGCACGGAATTGACTTCTGAACTGGCATTGTGCATTATAAACAGGAAGGCCCCTTCAGCTTGAGATTGTGTGGCTCCCTGTATTAATGCAGTTTTACCTGACCAATTAATTTAGGATGCCCATTTCTACTGGACCTTGAAATCAGTTTAACTTCCCAGAAAAAAAAGCCAATGCACATTGGAAAATGTACCAAAGGAAAATGGTTGGTTGCATGTACCAATACCAAGCACAAATGCGACAGATGGCCCTACAAGCCATATGGGTAATTTCATCTTACATCCAGACACTTACATGGGTTTCTTTCTGTAAAAAAATCCACCATCTGTGCCCGTGCGAAGACAAAAAGCCAAACTACAAATGCATTTTGTACTATATGTGCTGTCATTTATTTTACAAACCATGATCCAAAGATTCCACATAAAACTAGGTCAATGAATTGTGGTTTCCTTCCATTTCAAATCGCACCCAAAGCGGCAGCACAAGTTGTTAAAAAAGAGGAATGTTTAAAGACTTAAATGCTTGCTATTTTTTTTCTGTTCGACTACCCTGTTCCTTTGTGCGTGACTCTAACCACTTCAGTATATAATAATTGCTACACAGAAGTCAACTTTTCCCAATTAAATTCAAAAACATGCCATACTCAAAAGCTTCCCTTCTTTACATTCAGCACATGAAATAGAGAAGCGCTTAAAGGCTTCCCATGCAATGCAGTGAGCAGATCTGCACTAGTCATGATATATATCACCGTCTGAGATTTACTGGACTGGAACGAACCGAGGCATGATATCCCTACAGAGAGAGCTCCTATTGTGATTTTGTCCATTTTTCTATCCACTTACAAAGGAGTAACTGTACATTTTGTACACCCCCCCCCCTGAAAATTGATGTACACTCAAATGCAGTATAATTTTAATACCTCTACTTTTGGTCTTTTCTTTAAGCCTAATCACATGCTATATATGGTTCACTGTAAATAAGTGCTTCAGGTAACCATTCGATTCCTTTAATGTAGTACGATTGCCTTTGGTCATTGACCTACAGTTTTAGATGGCTAGTTAAACCTGGTCCAAAGAGGAAGGGAAAGAATAAGTCCATTCTGAGGAAAGCGTGGCTGTATCCAGCCAGTTTGTCCATTACCTTGAGAATGCTGACACTTCTGAGTCCTGCTGTGATAAATTATATAATGAACCTGAGAGCCTACTTCTAGAATGTGCGTAACTTGCCACTTATTATTCTGCCTGTGTCACATAGCAGATTATGCGCTGGCTGGGTGAGGGGCTGACCCTGGCCCTAGTCCTCCCACTCCCACCCCAGGGGCAGAGGGTATGGCCGAGCCACGCTGGGGGTGTTCTTCTGGGCTGTGGCTTGGTGGCGGTGGTGGCCTGTTTGTTTTGTGACGGTTGGGTCCAGCTGGTGAAGGGCAGGACCTTGCTCTTGCCTATACAGGGCTTTCATCAAAAAACGATCCACCTCCGTGGTCTCGTCAATGGGATGGCCGCCGAGGAGGAACCTGACGGTGGGCAGAGCCAGGTCGGACCTGCAGGCCAGGTAGCTCCTCAGGTTCAGCTTGGGAAAGACCACCTCCCAGAGGGCCTCCACCAGCTGGTCCTGGGCATGAGCTTTCTTCAGCTGGCGAGACACTTTCTGCTGCAGAGAGCTGTAGCATAGCCTGCCCTCGAAAAGACCGGATTTCCCCACATGGCTGGCGATTTGGGAGTTCTTCCAGAGGGTGGGGCCGAAGCTGGCACCATCTGCCGCCTTCAGTCTCGGCCACTTCTGTTTTGGAACAGCCTGCCCCCCACTGTTCTGGCTGTTGTGGTTGGCCCACTTCTTGCCGGCCCCTGGCCCGCGGCCGAGTATGGGCGGGACTCGGGACAGCCCGCCATCGTCCAGGTCGAATAGGTCGCCGGTCAGCAGCCGCTGAACGATTTGCCTTCTCAGGAAAGGTGGCGTCACTGTTATGGTACCATGCAGTCCTCTGCCTACACCGGACACAGAGCCAGTCACTGGTTTGACACAAGTGGCAGAAGCTCAGCGGGGTGGCGGTATGTGCACCGTGCACAGCGGCCTCACCAGGACTGGTGCTTGAGAACCACTGTCTGCTCCCATTGGACAGAGCCCAGTATCAAATCAAAACTGATTGACCCATCCACTGATAAAACTGAAATTAAGTCTCTGGTCTCCTCTCACAGGTGGCTGCCTGGCACAACCAAGACTGAACTGCATCTCTCATCTACCCCCCCCCCCCCCCCATGAAAAGTGGGTGGGTCTCAGTGTTTGATTCAATGTTGCATTTTGCTGCTCTCCATGCAGAGCTCTGTCCTGCTAAAATGATAGCCATAGCCATAGCCATAAATTTAGTGCCATGCTAAAGCTGAAAAACAGGCACATTCCTGTGTTTTTCACTGGAGATGGGCGCAGCGTGCAGAAGGTCATTACAGCAAACTAAAGCGTTCAGGGACAGTGAAGCCAGAGCTCACCTCAGACAGACAGCCATGTATGGGTACTTCGCTGTGTTGCTTGCATGAGTGCAAGTGGTACATCTGTGGTGAGTAACTAATTTTGACACAAATGTCATTGTCGTTATGCTGAGACGCCTGCTGTTTGTTTTTGTTTTTTTTAATGACACTAAATTTCCTTAGCAGATGCTCTAATACTTCCATGGCATACATCTTTATATGTTATCCATTTATGCAGCTGGATACGTATGGTGGCAACCTGGGTGAAAGACCCTACCCCAAGCGTACAATAGGCACACCACCGGTGAAATGTACCAATAGACCTGCTGCTTACCACTACCAAACACTACTACCCCAGTGTTCTTTCCCATGTGCATGAGGTATGACCAAAGAGCCACAATGCTACTGGCAGAATATGGAGCCGTTTAATTGCCAGACACATTTCCCCAATCATGGGCCAGTTCACACATAGAGACACAAGCAGGAAATGCAAGCGCAAGGCAGCTTGAAAGCCCGTCCCCAGCAGGAACCGCAAAGCACCAATTCTTGCCACACGTTGTGCTCTGATAGCTCCAGTTAGCCTGGCAGCTTCACTCCATTAAGGCACCCAACTGAGTCGCTGAAAGCTGAAGATAACATTGCCATAACTGTAGTAATACAGTACAATGGAGTCGCTTGATGCCATACTGCTGTTCAAACTCACCCTCCTGGAAGGAGACCAAGACAATCCTGTCCTCTGGGTTCTGTGGATTCCTGTAGTTTCTGTTGAGAGGCACAGGGACGGACTCTTGCTCGCTGGAGGAGAACACACCTGCTGCCAGGGCCATGAACTGGTGAGAGACCAATACTGCCGTTACGCACATATGGTGTTCCTCGGTTTCACAGTGGTGCATATAATAATCCTCAACACCTCCTGTGACTGAGTAGCACAAGCAGTACATATGCATGTGCTGTTAATCAGTTCACTTCTGACTGGTACTGTATCACTTGTGTATATGAGCTGAAGTTGACACGCCTACTCATTCTAAAATTTCAAGCATTTAAGCATTAAATGTCTTTGAATGCACGTTCCCATCATCTTAATCAGGTGTCCATACTTTTGACAGATACTGTTCATCTTCCCACAATGATAAAGTGTGTTGACACCAGAGATTGGGGTATGTCACTGGGGAAAGGGTGAGGGGAGCAGCACCATACCTGTTTCTGAGAGATGGAAATGGGGTTCCTGAACACAGTCCACAGCACACTGGGGTAGCATGGGGGGGTGGTTAGGGAGCCGTCATAGCGGTAGTACTCATCCAAGCGAGCTGGCAGCAAATCCCGGATGTTAAAGGCCGGAACCTGGATTCTCTGATCTACGTAACACCAACACAGAGCGGCGTTACTCAGTGAGGAATAATCACAGGAAAAGGCTGAGAAGCCATACATCACTGCCCTAGGCCTAGGTCTAGGTAGGCTGCCTCAAAACCCACACATTACATTATTGTCATTTAGCAGACTCCCTTATCCAGGTCGACTTACATAGGCTACAATTTTACCCATTTATACAGCTGGATATTTACTGAGGCAGTTGTGGTTTAAGTACTTTTCCCAAGGATACTAGAGCAGTGCCCCAGCAGGCAATCGAACCAGCAACCTTTGATACACGCCCTGCTCCTTACCACTACGCTACACTGCCACCCCATGCATATCTACAGAATACATCTAATTTGCAGTGGTTAAAGTCTAAAGTTCAACTTTTGGTGAAAGTTTCCATTTGTGAATGTGCCACATGCACACTGGGACTTTCCCTGTGCTTGTGAGCACTAAACCGCACGTGTGATTGATCTCAAAGCAGCCTGTGTGTTGTGCGGAAGATGTTGTGATTGAGTGCTAATAGGCATGCTGTGATTTCTGAAGTGTGCTGTGCAATATCTCAGAGCTCAATAAATTACCAATTTCAAATCATAAAATCTTACCCTTATATTTGATGCCATTGAGGTATTTCAGAAGCTGGTTGAAGGTTGGGTGGAACTCTCCGATCTGTAAAAGAAACATTGGGGGGGTTGGGGGGGGGGGGGGGGGGGGAGAAAGAGAAAGACTTAGATGAAGGTATAGAAATGATAGAAGAAATGATGGTCCTTACCCTTCTTGTCCTCTGGGCCTCACCTCAATCAGTATGCCCAGTACAGCCAGCCCGTCTGACTTGTCCACTGCCATGGAGACGTTGGGATACTTGTCCGAATTAAAATGCACCACATGCATCTGGAGAGAGAGGCTCAGTTAAGTCACACACTTGCTCACATGGAACCAAACATGGGTACAGATGTTGAAAAAAATATTTGTCATGGGTTTAGGATTTTAATCCACAGCAAAGCTGTATGCGCTTGTCACATTGTTAGCAATTGTCTAATATAGCAGTAACAACTCTTCTGCATAATATGGAAGTCAGGGACTGAACTTCTCCTGAAAGGTGTAAATTGACTAAAAAAAAGCAGGTGCTTTCCATATATAAAACTGAGAATCCTTCTCTATATGATGTAGTGGCACAGAGATACATAGGGAGCATTAAGCAGCTTAGTTACAAACAATATGCTTTCCAGCTGTATCTAAAAGTTTTGTTATGCCGGAGCAGCTCTACAAGGGTGTATTTGGTGATGGCGTCTATTGCTATAATCAGCAACTGATACAGTAATGTGACAGACAGATATTTGTAGCCTGGGTACGGACCTGTTGTGTCAGATGGGGACAGTTTCATACATTTTGCATGGTGTACATGGAGGCAATAAAAACTCTCATTTGTCTTTCTGTAATCATGTAATTACATCTGCTTTCTGTCAACACAGACACACACACACACACATTCTCCTTCTATTCTTATATCCACCTTGCTCACCAGATGCTCACACATAAATCTCTATACATAAATCCTAAGCAACAACCATTCTTCTCTCACCATGAGCGAACAGATAGCCTTAAACCCCAATTATAAGTTGTGCTATAATTCTCCAAGGCCATTAAGGCTTGGGGCCATCGGTTGGCCATAATACAGATTAGGCAGGAGGCAGGGCCCTTCACAAACAAGATCAAATTTTATACTGATAGTGCATGGCAAACCTGAAGGCGCAAAAACAGATTAGGTCCTGTCTTGAAGATCAAAGTGCTTGAAACACCTGATATCCTATCTCCTGGCCTTGACCCAGTGATAACACAGACAGTTTATGCCATCACCTCACAAAATGTAACACATGAGTATTTGCAGCATTTGTACCACACAGGGAATTTTTTTTGATTGGCTCATAACCATGCAAATATTGTTGGACATAAGAGGGCAAAGAGGTGATTTCATTTTCTCTTTACTCAGTCTTCACACAAGCAATAGACAATGCTGTTTGACAAAATCCATCTGGAGTGAACACTCATACTTCACAAGAAGCATCAAAATATAAACATATAAAGCGTTTGCATCTCAATGATGTGTTTACTAGGCAAACAGCTAAGTGAAGTGTGACCAACTTGCCCCACAGAGAACGCCGCCGCATTCCTAGAAAGGTGGTTATAGCGAAACATTATAGTCTATGCCCCTCAAGCCCTTTGAGAGGCGCACAACCCAGACTAACTGCTGGGGTTCAGACTAATTATCTCTTTCCATTTTTGTTGCTTGTAAATATATGACTGATTATGCAAATCAGGTGGCGACTATTATAGAGGCCGTCAAGAAAATCTACACGCAACCAGCAAAGGTCTCATTTTCATCTGAACATTGTGGTGCGATATAATATAAAAATCCCCGTTGGCTACTTCTTGTCACATTCTTGGATCAGACACGTCTTTTAATGATTTCTGTTTTTGCGCATCTACCGTTAACAGCATTCCCAACATATAATCTGCAGAAGTTATAGTTTGCTTCAGGACGGCCTTGTACCAGGGATCCAGAGCGCGGTGCCATTTCTGCTCCTTTTATGTCCGCGAACCCACCAGAACCATGTTATTACTAACACTTACTTTCACATACAAATTCTGGCAAATAAATGAACAGAACATTTCACTTCTTCCTACTGGCGGCTGCCCTTATTCAGGAGCTTCTGTGTATCTTACATTGTGTACACAACGCCCAGTAGGTGATTTGTTAATTTTTAACAGGGGGGGATGGCAGATGCATCTCAGTTACATTTCCCTCACTTCCAATGAATACTTCATTGTGTGGTATGTTTACTAAACAGCTTGCAAAATTACAACATCACATAATACCCAGCATCATTTACTAAGCCATTACTTGTGGCTTTGTTAAGACCATCGTTAAGGCTTTCAAAATGGGTTGGGAGTTAGCCAGCAACAGTGTGCTAGCAAGTTGCGATGTCAGCTACGTCTAATGTTAACTATACCTACATTAAAAAGAGTTCTGATCTTTGGAGCAACACTTCTGTACAATTTACACATTTAATTCTGTCCATACATCATGGAAGAAGAAGTGAAAAGTGAGGTTACCTGGAAAAGACATTTAAATACATAACTGTACACAGTAGGCGATTTGTTAATTTTTAACAGGGGGGATAGCAGATGCATATGCAGCACACTCTCTGCTACTAACTAGGGGATGGAGAGGGGGGATGTCAGGTTAACAGGGGGGATGCATTTTGGTCATTTTGCTAACAAGGGGGATAGCATCCTCCCTCACCCCCCCCTCAGATTGCCTACTGATTATGCCGATACACAGGAACAGCCGGATATTTATTGAAGTCGTTTGTTTTGAGAAGCTTTGGCAAACATACAACAGCAGTGCCCCACCTTGAATATGAATCTGCCAGTTGGATACAAGCCCATTTTAATACTGAGTCTGTATCACACAGTGTAATAATCAAAAGATGCCTGTACTATCAATGGCTTTCACTGAGTAGATTTTCAAAGACATGTTGCAGAATGATGCGTGATCTAAGATCCATGATACAATCTTCTGACTGAGTGATTCTGCCTGAGATATTTGATTAGTCTGTCTGATTGGTGAAGACAAATGAGCTGTCCGTTTGGGCATGTAACGTGCGTGGCACATTCTGGCTTTCCATGTATATACATATACATACATATACATATATATACACACATACACACACACATATATATATACACACATATATATACACACACACACACATATATACACATATATATATATATATATATATATATATATATATTTTTTTTTTTTTTATTATGGAATAAATTATCCTAATTCTTAACACTACCTCTAAAACCCAGCTGGTAAAGCTATTGAATTCCCTCACGACATCTCATAGCAACTGTGACTAATGGCGCAGACAGCAGAGGGAACATTTATAATGGTTCCTACTCAAGAGCAAGCATTATGGACATTTCCATCACACTCTGGAGTGAGGGCACTGTGAATGGAGGGGGCAAGATGGCACCATTACCGCAAGCAGCTGCTGTTCCCGCCTTAATGACCCGCTTTTGTTCACGTTTTTTTCTGCTAAAAAAGGACTAAAATGCTGAGGTACCGAAAGAGGACCAAAAGGAGCTTCTTAAACAGCCCCACACAGCTCTCTCAAATGCACAATGGCAGTAAGTATGGACTCACCTGCAGCATAGAATGAGGTTTAACTATAGACTAAGGGTGTAGGCAACATCACTGAGCCACTGCTCAGTCTGTCTGTGAAAGAGAGCAATCAGAAAGTGGAGATTGCCCACACTGAGTTTGCTGCATACTTTTTCAGTCACTCATGACGTGAACAAGCAGAGGACCTGTTTGTGTGTGTTTATGTGTGGATGTGTGGGTGTGTGGAGGCGGTATGAGGGGAGGGGTGTAGAGGGAGAGGTAGCAGGGGTTTGGGGTGAGGATTTGGGACCAACATACCTCAGCTGTGAACCGCTTGCCGTTGATGGTGTGCTCGGAGCCCTCAGGCTGGCTGGGGGACCCCCAGTGGAGGTGGAGCTGGGCTGCGGAGTAGTGGTGCGGCAGGCTGGAGATGTGCATTCTGGGAGGCAGGGACAGTTGCACTGTGGAGGGGGGGGGGGGGAACACACACCTGACCATGAGCATGTGACACTGTGGGGAAAGTCTTCAGATGCCCAAGCAAAGCTGGGAAAATGCCCCACTTAGAGAGGGAAGACCTGTTTAAATATGCACTCATAATAAAGTCATCTTTCACAATGAAGCGGCACGCTAACCTAAACAAAGTTCCAAGTCTGCACATCAAAGATTAACAACGAGAAGTGGGAAACGATTCCCCTTTAGCTGCAGGGGGATTAAAAGTCTTTCTTCATATTGGAAAGAAATGTCAGCATCCAATAAAAGGGGATTTTGACAGAGGGGTGTTTAAGCTGTCTGGTGTTAGGGATAAGACAGGAGAGCCCAGGTTTGAGGAACTCTTTGATTGGGGAACATAAGGAGATCACAGCAAATGCTGCATGCAAGGCGTTTCAAATCCTTCTCTTCCCCTGATATCTTCACAGCCCTTCCAATCTCTGCTGCCGCAGCCAAACTGAGTGTGGAGTCACAGGCACGCTTTGTGACAGGTGCAGTGACACACCTGACGCCCGTCCGCCATGTACCGCTAAGCCGCCGCGGTTGTTTAGGGGAGAGAACCATGTCAGCAGCGCACAGCCAAAGAAATGCCCTGCAAGTCTCAGATATACTTATTCACAAAGTAAAATGGGGCCTTGACTGGTGTTTAAACTCAAGCAGCCGGCTGGTTTAAGCTCAGGATGGAGAGTCATTGTGGTTGTGCATTATCTGCAGGCAACATTTTCATGCTTAGAATTCTGTAACTGATGAGATACCCAGACCAAGGTAAGTCCTAAATGTGGAACACAAACGCACTCATCTCCCACTTTAATTGTAATAGAACACAGTATAATTTTTAAAAAGGAACATAATTTCAAAATGCAAAACTTGAAATTATGTAAATGCAGAAATATATTCATTGCAAAATTTCTCACTTTTTTCAATTGAATTAAGTTGTATGATTAATGATTAAGCAATCATATTACAATTCATATTTTTTTCTGTCCAGGATCTTGTACCATGTAGCACTATGGTGGATTTATTGTTATGTGAACTAAATCATTTTATAGTCTTGTTTAACATACCATATTACAGTAAACAAAATATAAAAACCCTTAACATTGTCCTAGTGCAGGGGTGGCCAACCCTCTCCTGGAGAGCCACATGTCCTGCATGTTTTAGATCTCTCCCTGCTCCAACACAGCTGATTCAAATGATCAGTTTGTTATTCAGCAGCTTCAGGAGTTCATAACGAGTTGATCATTTGAATCAGCTGTGTTGGAGCAGGGAGAGATCTAAAACATGCAGGACATGTGGCTCTCCAGGAGAGGGTTGGCCACCCCTGTCCTAGTGAAATCTTCCAAAACCTTTATTCTAAATTTTACTCTAAACACTATTTACTCTGAACAGACTATACAAAATTTTAGCTGTTGCTTTTGCCTAGGCTGACACACATTATAATAAGAGGTGCTTGGGAAAACAACCTGATGTCAGAACACCCAGTCAACATTGATGTAATGTTTCTGCTGGACTAGGAATGACTGCACAAAGCACCAAACCCCCAAATCATAAAGGACCAACAGATCCCTGCTAATGTGCATGTGTTCGGCTGCAAAGGTGAGTCATGTGGGTAATCCTTTAGTGCGGTCCATCACCGCACAAACATATTTTCACTCATGAGCAATGATGTTCCAGGGCAACTGCAAAGGTTTTGAAACGTAAACAATTTTCAATGTTCCATCAACTAATTAAGTGGTTATGCAAAATCCTCGTTTTTTTTCTGACAACTGAGGAAACATTGCAGTTATGCATACTGTAGTGTTCTACTTTTGGGAAATTACATGGAATGGAATGCATGAATTCAATCACCTCAGTGAACAGTGACTTCTGTCTGACCCCTATATTACCACACTTTGGGTAATAACTGGAGACTATGTCATGCAAACATCACTATTTAGAGGCACACGACCATTTGGGAAACATCCCCTTAAAAAGGTCAGAATTAATGTGATTAAAAAGCTGTTGGGCCATCATTACCTCTCCCTAAGGGATCCTGTATTCAGTCAAAAGGTTTAGATGTGAAACCGTACCACAAGTTGATAAACTGTATACACAACCCCAGTGATTGTGCACTGATCAGACGAGTGGTGCTCACCTGAGTGTCCGTTGTTGGAAAGGGTCAGCTGCTCATGTGTGGACAGGTTGTAGTTTCGCACCTCGATGGGCTCCAAGGTCGGGTCGTACCTCAGCAGCTCCGTTTCAAAGTCAATGGGTGACTGGAATGTGCCACCACAGTAGGGGTAGTGCTTTGACCAGTGGTGCTCTCCTTCCGGCCCTGCAAGGCAGGCAAAAGTGGTGAGGTCCACATTACTGTCTTCGGGTTCCTCAAAAAAGCTTTTAAGCCTTTTACAAATATGCAGATGGGTCTACTGCAACTCAAACTATCTTGACGCAGCTAAGCAGACAATCATTAAGGCCCTTTGATCCACAGCACGGTTCAGTAACTTCAATGGCATGTTTTCAGGGAACACTTACACATCCAGAGATAAAGACCCATAGGGTTGGCATAAGGCATTTGACCTCCTGCTATGTCAAGTTAGCCTAATTAGGTAACTGAGAACAAAGCCATGACCTACAGTGGAGTGCACCACTTGCAAGACTTCAAAAGGCCACCAGGGCAGCTTCCTGGCTTTTTAATTGTTTTATCAGCGACTGTAGGGAGGCGCCATACTCAGCATGAGGTAAGAAAAGGAAAGTGAATGCCACATGCCAGTCTACAGTCTGCAGCTCGCCTGCACTCAGCACCGTGGATGATAATGTTGTGGAACAAATGGTGAAGCATGGGCAGAAGGCACCCGTCCTGTTTAAAATGACAGACTTCTGTAAATCGAAGGCTTCCAAATAAAGTCCACGTTGGCAGGCAGCCCTATCGAGTTTTCAGCGTGGCTTACATGGTTGTTTTTATGGCTGGGGAAAAAAAAAAACGGTAATGAGTGACAACTTGTTCAAATAAACCCTGCACATGAGAAGGTAGCAATTGACTGGGGGTGGGAATGAAATATAATATTCTTTAGATGGGAGAGAACTGTCATAAATGTATTCTCTGAAACACGCCACGTACAACTCCCTGGAAAACTCAATTGCCAAGTACATCCATTGCAAAGTGTCCCTTCAGAAAGCTAGTAATACATAATACAATCACACAGCTTTAATCACACAGAGCTTCACAAACAATGTTGTTTATGTTCTCAGAATGTCAGTGATCAGGCATAGGTTAAAAGGCAGACCTCTGAAAATGAAGCTCTTCAGGAAACTGGTTGCAAAGGGTGTAGTACAGTACAGGGACCCGAGTGAAAGGGCATTGTGAATGGAACACAGGGGGGGTGGAACTGCCATGCGCCAAGACACAGGGCCTCATTGATATGGCCTGACATTGTGAAGTCCACTCGCTGTGCATGTGTTTAAAAAGCACAAAGCCATCCCTGTTTTATTGATACCGTTTAGGATGGGAAATTCATTTTGTGCCGATGTTTATTCAGCAATCCAAAAGATCTCACGCCGAGATGAATTGCTGCACATCAAAATAGATGCCGTTACTGAAACTGACTTGATCGACTTAACGCTCCTGCACACTGCCCCAGGCTGACTGTAACAGAGATGCTTGATTCCATCAAGAAAGAAATAAATCTTAATTCTGAGGAAATGAGTTGGCAGCCAGTGCTAGTGAAAGCAGCACTGTCACTTGCTGAGGAATCAGTCTCACTTTGCAGAGCAAAATTTACACACGAGCAAAGATGAAATAACATTTCCGAGGAAAAACACGCTACTAATTAACAGCAGTAAAACAATACTGTGAACACTTCCAAAGCCCAATGCAACTGTACAGTATGCTAGAGGAACCAAGACACTAACAGACTCAGAGTTGGAGGTCAGGGTGGGGTGCAAGGGGAGCCTTGATGTTGTCACCATACCAAGGCAATTAGAGACATAATGTTGAATTCAATTATAGCAAGTGGTGCCTTTCACATAATCCTGATCTTCATGCGACTCGCTCTGCTCTGTAATCCTCCATCTTGGTTAGTTTTCAGTGGCATCATTTAATGGTTTCACCACTAACCACCACCATTCACCACTCACGGACAACCTGTCACACACCCGCCACACAGTCACACACATCAAGCTGCACTTTGCTGGTGTGGACAGTTCATTTATGATAACACGGTGCGACAACCATGGCAACCATAAATGAGCTATCACCAGTGAACTTTGCCTCGGGAGGCACGTGAAACCACATCTCCATCCTCCGGTCAGTGGGGTGTGATCCAAGCAGCACTAGGACCCAAAGGGCCTGCCGCCTCCAGGCGGTGCATTTCATACAAGAGCTGACAGCGCAGCACTGCACAGGCCAGAATGAGTTACACACTGCAACCCAATGGCGCATGAAACCACAACAGATATGGAGCCTCTTTGGTAGCTCCCCTGAAATTACAAGCATCATATCAACAGCTCTTCCGTTCTGCAGTATGGAGGGAGGGAGCTGACAGTCTGCCCTTCTAATGGCAAGACACAAGACAATGGAGCGGTGGTCATTAGGAAGGTTTTCTTCTCAATCCTTCAAACCTTTCAGCTGCAATCCAGTCTATTTTCTATGATATTGTGCTTATTAATTATGGCAATATTTTATCAGCACTCCTACACCAGTACTCTAAGCTGTACCCATTAGAAAATTTCTGAGCTGCTATGAAATGACTGAACTCACAGTCTTAAGTTATTTAGTCATATGACAGTTGGCAGTCTTCCAGCTTTCTTCCGAGGCCTTTTGAAATACAAAACTGGAATATTTATCATGGCAGCTGCCCCTCCCCCACAGTAGTTTTGCATAAGAGTCAGTTTTATAAAATAGGCTTCAACATGGCTCATTTTATGCAAAAAAAAAAAATTCTTGAACAAAAAAATAAAAAAAAAACTTGTGTGTGGACTCCCAATTATCTTATTTTGAAATAATAGTCTTCCCAAACTTTTCATTTAGGGTTACCAAGGGTGTGCGTAAGTGTTTATGCTGCAACTGCCCCTGTGTACAGTCATAGGGATGCGAATCTTCTGTGTATGTGAGCTGAGAAATGTCACTGACTCAGGTCTATTCAGCCACAACAAAGCTCTCCTTATTGTGGGGGAAGAACACTCCATGCCGGGTACAGTGAAAAGTGTGCCTATAATAAGAAATGCAAACTCTCTCTCTTTCACCCATAATTACTTACTTTCCAGTTCATTTAAAGGCAATTTTCACTCCTATAATCAGGTCAGTTCCCTTTTTGCAAGTCCTCACAGTTGCCCTCTGAATAACTTGACCCTTTGTAACCTCTCCACTTTGACGTTTTTCACAGATGAGAAATGCTGTTGTCTTTTTCTCCTCTCTACAGAGGATGAGTGTTCTGAAACTGATGGCTACAGGGCTATAGAAGGAGAACACTTCAAGGGACATCATTTACGATTGGAAACCCAATTGTACAGCCACCATGTCTCCAGCTGTAGAGGATCCGCCAACTGAGACATGGTCAACCCATTATCCAGTCTGCGCACATGTGCATGATTAGTCTGTTGCCAGCCTCTGTAACTTCGGCCCCCGAAATGCCCTTTGTCACCCTGTCAACGCAGGAGAAGCAGCGGTTTGACTCAAATCTGAAGCATCTCTGAATCAGTAGCGGAACCAGCGAGACTGCCATCACCCAGAGCGGAGGACGTCTAGGCGCATCTGCCTGCAGTTTTCACAAGTGCAGACGATGGCCACTAAACTGCGTCACACTATGCAAAGCGTGGGGCTGCTCTGACGTCATCCATGTCTATCCGGAGCCAGTCACACTCACTAACCCTCCACTCAGCCCTGTCATTTCTTTGCATGCCTGCAAAACCAAAAGTTTGCCCGCAACAACCTATGCATGACAGGGGATACTGACGCATAATGTTACCGCACCATAATCTTAGTAGGTGATGGGATTTTGGGGATAAGTCTGTGGGCTGGTCTGCAAGGTTATGGATTCCTGTCATGTTAGGATTGAAGACGCCAAGTGACAAGACAGAAATTAGCAAACCAGGTTTGACTGCATAGCAGGGAGAGTGTTACCTGGTGACATCAGGGGTGGTGCAGAAGGGAGGATTGTCCAAAATGGAGCATCACTATACTTCTATCCATTTAATTGTCATGGATGAAATGTCATGGACACCTGAGCAACTTAACCTATATCGCTTGAATGTCTGGCCTCTCATGTCTCAAGCTAGTACTGACAGATCCAAACAGCACCTTTCTGAAGGTATCCTGAGTTAACTGTAATTGGCAAAAACAGAAGATGATCTCTTTGGTTAAAGCTACTGTACCACCAATCATACATGAACAGATTTGTGCCCAATTTCATTTTGATAGTATCTTATGATGTCTAGTCTTTAGGAAAACAAGGTGTAGGCCAATTAATTGCACTAGACAGTGACAGCAAACAAGGTTTTGCAAGGCACTGCATTAATTGTAGCTCAGAATGTGCAGGGTGGGCCAGCCAAGAACCACCAAGCACAGCAAGAGACATTTCATATCTATAAATGAGCTCCTTACATACAAAACTTCCTTTGTTTGAATTGAATTTTTGCATTTACACCAGTAAGTACACCGGTATTGACACCAGCAGCCTGCAATTTATGAAATGTGTCCCTAAAAATCATAAACTCATTAGTGACAGGGTACAGTGTGACTGCCACCCATGATTCAGAGAAACATTCGTGAGGCAGGTGAAAACCACCCGTTTAATTTGCCTCATGCATAGCCAGTACAATTTTTAAATTATGCAGACTTAAGTCTGAACTAGCTAACACCAAATCAATAGTTTGGACCAATGAAAACATTTCTTCAAAAACTGGACAATTTATTACCCAGACACTTCCAAGGGTTTTAGCACAAATCACCTACTGACATAAATTAAGAGCTTAACATTTGCCATTTTTTCCAGTGATATTACTGATAAACAGACCAAGAATGATTGATCATTAAAGACCTTCACTGCAAAATAATTCCTTGATAAAGATGGTTAAAGCTGATGCTTTCCATTAAGCAGAGCCCCATTACACTTTTCTGCACATCAATTAGTCCATGCTTTCAAAGTGATCCTTTAACAGGTTAAGGAATACAATTTAAAAAGGGGGAGCTTGACGTGATGAAATGCTTTGTTAATTATGGCCCAAGTGGCATTCACGTCAAGCATTGACATAGAAGAGAAAGGCAAGAGCCAGCGGCAGTTTATCACCTCGCCTCACAGGGGGTTACTGCGTGCCACTTTTAGCAGCACTGAGGAGAGGCACATGGTGCCGGAGAGAGATGACAGGGATGTTGTGGATGCTTTTCAGTTCAGGGAAGAATGGGGGGGGGGGGGGGGGGGGGGGTCAAAACAAGGTCGGACGCTGGGTTACGTTCAATCCCCCTCCCCTCTTCCCCCCCAGGCACCATTGATCTTTTCATATCCTTACCTTGGCAAGCAACCCGGCATGAGTGCCCGAACTGGTATGGCGTTTCGGCATAATGCTAAAGAGTCCATCCTGGAATAGGTCTGACTCACGAGCAAAGCAATCAGACTTCCAAGTAGCCCCCCCACCCACCCCCACCTTTATTGGACCAAGGGCAACAGAACAAACTAGTGAAAATAATTATGTGTTGAAATTTTCCAAGTATCTGTCTCATCACGCTTTCATTTTGTCAATAAAAAAAAGGTTAGATGCTCTCCTGGCCTGGCCCAAATAAAGCAGGACAGTAATGTGAGGGTGAATTTCCTCAACACATAAAATTTGGTTAATAGAAAAGCAACTAGAGAGCAAAATGGAGCAGCACTGCATTGTCACAGTACTTACAAATGCTGTTTTGTTACCTCTACCTGCCCAGCACTCGACACCTCTGAAAGCCAAATTTAATTGCTTAGGTGAGATGACACTACCTCATGGTGTGCTGTGTACACTTGGAAATTATGGGGAGTGCATATACCTTACTTGTGGCCCGTAATCTAACGCTGCCTTCATGTGTGTATGTAACACACAAATTCACAATATCGCATCACGCAAACACCACAACCAAAAATGACTCACCCATATATGTCCATTTTGCACCTGGGGAAAAAAAAGCAAGAGGGAAAAAAACGTCAGTATGATAGAGGCCATCCTCGGTTTACAATCTGTTAAGAATCTGATTTCCCCAAATTAAACGCTTATGTTTCTGTATCTGTCTCCTCTGCCATTGACACACTCCAGCTCTACTAGTCAATATCAGCAAGTTTCAGTCAGCACAAGCACTGTGCAGACAGCCTGCATAACATGGGTACAAATTGAGAGTTATTTAACACGTTAAAGCCTTTAAACAGAAGGGACACTGAGTCAACACCGCATATTCTCGGTCATGGAGTAGGATCCTACTGGGAGGACATCACTAATGACAGAGGCAACAATGGGCAACAACAAAACACAACACCTTCTCAGCTAACAGTTCATCCAAATGGCAGAATGTCTGCGGCAGAGAGCAACACTCCATTCTGGATAAGCCCTATAGGAATGAATCCTGGCACTCTGACGCTAAAACATGGGGACTTTTAATTCCATTTTATAAATAGATTCAAATTTCACAGCTAAGGTTGCACCTGGGTACTGAATTCAAACATATGCATGCACACAATACACTTCTCATCTTCAGTCAACTTTTTCGTAAAAGAGACAAGAAAAAAGCCCTGAAGATCAAAAGGAGGAAGCAATGGATTTGCTGGATTCCATACAATTCAACACAAACCACTTTAGCGAAATCCATCATCCCGGAAATTGGCGATTCGCTATCAGTTCATTAGCATAGTCATCTAAATTTGATTAGAACCATTTGCGCCAGTTTGTTTCCATGGATACTATAGGTATGCTAATTTGAGGGGATATCACGATCACCAAGGATAATACAACGAACAATCAACCATTCATTTTCAGTAAGTTTACAATTCTACCCAGATTTATGTTGCCATTTATATCAAAACATTAGCTTGACATTTCGAATGAATACCACAATACCATGTTTCATTTATACATGAATCCATGCCATTCTTTGGCAATAATCATTCAAAGTTCTTTCGAAAAAAAAGTTAAAGGGACTTAGTGATGTCTTAATGAATTGGGCGACGGTAAAAGTACCAGTATTTCTCTGAATACGGTTCGTTATCAATGCATATCTCTCAAAAACTGAATGATAACGACTAAAAGTTGTTGCTTAGTTTTAACATGCACGCTCCGTTGTAGGTATATGCTACCACGCCGTGCAATGTTGCCGCTTGCGGTGAATCAATCTCAAACTTAAATAAGAAAAAAAAATCTTACCATGAGAAGCGGTGACAGTCATAAAATATAGAACCTGGAGTAACGTCGAGGCTTGCAGGTGGAGGATGCGCATGTTTGTTCTTCAAAACGTTGAAATCGACCGTAAAAACCACTGCAAGAGACTGACTTACTAGCAACGTCTCCCAAACCGGCTTTTATAGTATTCATGCCAGCTTCATTCTTGCGCCCCATGACGTCAGATCAATAACAAACCAACCCTCGGCGTCTTTGCGAGTTTAGGTGTAATGAGCACGCTTACAATTGTCTCCAAAATTATCTGTTCCCGCCTGATGACCAGAAAAAAGGAGACAATGCTGTGGCACTACCATAGCACTGCATCATGAAAGTAAGAAGGAAAATATAACAATTTCCTTGTCTGCCCCCCGGCACGTTTATGTGTGGAAGTCGCAAGGGATTTTCAATTGCTTGCGATTCCTCACACAGTTTCAATGCATAATTTAATTAAATAGGCTAAGTAATTATTGAATAAGCGATAGTCAATTGAATTAATTAAATAAGCAATTAACTACGTATTAAAACAGCACCCGCTTCAACCAAAACTTTAAAAGAGACATATCTCTTTTTTTTTAAATGCCAGTAATATAATACCTCTTCACGGGGAATGGGTTTTCACACGAGTCAACATTATAATGCATTATTAGAGTAACTTCTAAATGTGAAATTCCTGCATTCAAAGGATTCGATGTAAAGGCATAACTTACAGTGTAGCCATTCGTTTATAGTTAATGCATATAAAAACATTCATCCAGAAACTAATTTCATTATTTCTCTTGTTTGTAAAGTGTTGAATTTGTTGAGGCCAGTAAATTAGAGACTAATAACTGAAGGGGCAGGTAGTGTAGGCTGAAATTTAAATTGTGTTTGTTTATGGATCTGTTTCTGGATGTCTGCCTCTCAGCACACAAGAACAAAAGCACAGAAAACAAATGGCCCACTCCTTGTAGAAAAAAAAGACAGACTTTGTGGGTAATGTCATTGTCACCTGATAAACCCCCATCACCCCCCCCCCCCCCCCCCCCCCCCCCCCACACACACACACACACACACACCCAGCAGGTATCACCCACCATGCAGGAAGAAGCACATACACTCTCCCCAAACATAGGTCCTAGGTGTGAATGTTTTGCTTCCTGTAAGCCATTATCCTTAGCCTTCTTTTGATCAATATGTTGTCTATAGACAATTGAGTGCACTGAGGTACCTATGTTATTACTTCCGATCATCATAACAATAACTTGGATTCATGTGGTGGTATCTGTCTTATCTGGGTCAATTTGTTTTATGTTTTATAGAGTGTATCTGTTAACAAGTAGAAGTAATCATCTGTCACAATTTCTTCTGTTTCTGTCTCCTGTCTCCCGTGATGCCATTTTATTAGTTTGATGTGTATGTTTTTTTTAAGTAATATGAACTTTGCCTCATATATGGTATGCTGACATGACTAGAAAAGGTGTTGGATGATGGATGTGTGTACAATAATGTGAACCTTTTTCATGATCATTTCAAGAGCCAATGGTAAAATGAAGTATTTACAGCTAAAATATTTACAGGCCACCTGCATGCCCGACTTTCCCTTGGTTTCCCCTTCAGTTCCAATAATTTGTAGGAGCATCTGAATGTGGGATTAATAGTGGTGACTCATATTTCAGGGGGACTTTGATCATCAAATAACCATCTGGTTCTATATGTGTATAATTATTTTGTGAAAACAATAAAATGTGACTTCTTTCTGATCTTGCCATTTCTGTTGTGCCAGCTGTTTTGCCCTTATTATTAATCAAGAACTGCCATTTGTAGCCACTGCAAACAGGGAATCTGCACCTCATATTTAACCCAATGAAATTAAGGTCAAACACATGTATATGGTCAGGGGTCCCATTTATTAGTCAGAGTAACTTGTATATTAAAAATATAATATATTTAAAATAGTCCCAGTACAGGGGCACAGCTGTTGCATAATCATTGATAATCCTGATATCTCTATGACCAGTTTTGGTCACAGAGATATCAGGATAGCTAGACACAGCATGTCTGGAATATGCCTGCTCGCATGGTCTTTCCTGGTGGTGTGCATCCCAGTTAAAGCATGGTGCATACAGGGGGTCTGTGATAAACCCACACATGAAAACATGTGGCTCTGTTTCACAGGACAGGTCATTTCACAGCCTGGACGAGTTGACTAAACCGCTAAAGGTCAGATTATCTTGGACATACTCTCCTATGAATGGGCCAGGTCCCTGTTACGAGGTGTACTGTGTATCTTAGAGCAGGTTAAAATTAATGACGGGGGTGGTGGGGGGGAGGGGTATTTTTAGATGTTGCGCCATTTTGGGACAGCAGGCATCATTTAGCACGCAGACAGCTGTGATGTGCATGTGCCCAGGCTGCTGGGCCAGTTTTGTGACCCTCAGGCCGATGTGCCACCCATATCTCCTCACCCCTCCTCCTTCGATTTACATCATTACTGAGGTTCACTGCTATCAGTATCTTTGGGTGAGATTATTATTCTAACAGTCTTCTAGGACAAAGATATTCAAAGTACTATATCTCAATATTTCTTCTCAGACATACAAAGAAAGGTTTTGCTGTTAGGCTGCTGAATAGGTTTGCGAACGACCCCAAATGTGTGGAAATATACAGAGATCCACTGTGATTGGCCTGTCGTGGCCTGTAAGATGCAAGAGCAGATGGTGATTCACAATCATTAGTGAGGCACTGCTTTTTCTCTTGAAGTCTCTCACATGAGGTCAGGACTTTATAGTGCTGAATTGTTGCAATGGAAATATTTTGTTGTGATTTATATTTCCACTCTGCTGTCTGGTTAAATGATTGCAGCTCCCTGACAACACTATCCAGAGACTCTAACTCATGCATCACGCTGCTGCCTCCTTTCACTCCCCAAATACAGTATTCATGTGCTACCCCTCTGCTGGTGTACCCCCACTGCCTGCATTCACATCAAACCATAATACTGACATACAGTACCAGTCAAACGTTTGGACACAATTTTTATTCTTTATTTTTTACCCTCTTCCACATTTTTGAGTAATAGTATAGACATCAAAGCTATGAAATAACACAAATGGATTATGCAGATAACCAAAAAGTGTTAAACAATTCAAAATTATCAGCAACTTCACTATTTATATTTGTCTGAAAAACAAATTTCAAGCATTTAAGCTTTAAGTCTTTGGGTCAAAATGTCTTTGAATGCGTGCTTCCCATTATCTTAATCAGGTGTGTCCAAACTTTTGACGGGTACTGTACCTTGGCACTCGGCCTATCATCTTCATATTCTTACAGCCTCTAATATTTACATGAGGGCCTACTTATACCCTAAGCTATTCCACTGTCATCTGTCCGTCACTCCTTTCTCAGTTACCATGGCAACGGCTGATTCTATCTCAGCCCCCCAGTGGTGGAATGAACTACTTAGCACAATCAGAGTAACAGAGTTAGACACCCTCAACTTCTGCCCCGTACTGTAGGCTGACTTTTCTTGACTGTCTTGAGGTCATACTACTCAGATCTGTACTTCAGTCTACATCATATTTGAGATGAAACTACCTCTAAAATAAGTTTTTTTTTTTCCTGAATTGACTTGTTAGAGTTTTGTACCTTATTTATTTTATGGAATAAACTTTTTACTCATGAAGTATGTATTGATTTGCTGTCTTTGTTAACTTGTAAATTGTTTTTCAGTTGCAGCTTTTGCTTTGAGCTGCTTTTAGCACATTGAAGTTTACACCTTGTGTCTGTGAGTCTTTGCTGTCGGTTGTAATCACTTCGGTAAATTGTTATTTGCATTTTTCACTTTGTTTAGTACTCCACACATCGCTTGCATCTTCTCATTTTCCGTGAGTCACCCTGGATAAAGGCCGTCAGCCAAATAAATGATAATAACATCAATGATAATAATTTATTTTTCCAAGCACAGGACCTTATTTAAATTACTATCAATAACAATGTTAACGTGCTTCATAAACAGATCTTGCCAGTCTGTGTGTCCACCATGTTTTATTAAACAGTGTGACTGAAAATAAGTGTCAGCTGCTGAAAAACAGTTCACTTGTCTCAATCCTGATGCCATATACAGTTGATGCCATAGGCAGATGGCTAACAGTGAAACTGTCAGAGGAGAGACACTGACTTTCAAGGCTTAATTACTCTTATCAAAAGTAAGTACAAAGGTTACACCGTGTATGTGTTCCATCCCACTCCCATTGTAGTTTACAACCCCGCATTCATTTCTGGAGTGTTTGACGTGAGCGGAGCAACATGAGGCAACTCATCCTTTTCGTGTTAATTTTTGTTAAATTCTGCATTGTCCTGGTTGAAGCTTCAGGTGAGTGAAATTGTTATTTTTGTCCACTGTTGAATTATCACAGCTGTGGGTCAGTGGTGTGTCAGAAACTCTCAAAGGTTTTGTTTAAATAACTAGTCGTCCTTCTTTGTCTGCAAAGCAGCCACAATGAGGAAGTCTCAAAAAGTATACCTTTAAGATCATATGAAGATCATACGAAGCACACAGTGCTGATTGCACTCTACAATTCAGCATATTGTCTAGATGTGTTGAATGGCTTGTGTTCCTTATCAAATGTTCTTGTTGGTGTTCTTCTTGTTTGTTGAATATCTGCTTGTGTAATGCTCACTGTGATACAATCCTTTCAACGAGCACATCTTAGCAGGTGATTGGTCTCATAGGTGGGTGTGAAGCTAAAGATATTGTTGAAAGATTGAAGCCCAAAAAAAAAAAAAACACAAAAATTATTATCTTTGGACTTGCCAGTAAATGGCTGCTAGTAATGGCGCTTATTAGAGAAGAGCATGGTAGGAACTGTACCAGTGGGTACAAAGGTTATTATTTAAAAATTTTATGGTACCAGTGACGCTATAGCAACACAGCAGTTTCAGTGGACTGTTGTACAAAGTTTCTGTATGAATGGACCAAGTTTTTCGTTCATATTTTGCTGTAACCTTATGGGCCTAAAAGCAGGATATTCTTAACAAACAGAAACATACCATAATTTAATTCAAAGAGTTCCTGTGAAACATAACCTAAATATATACAATGTGAAAGGGCTTCACTGCACACTGGGGGAAGGCAATCACAAAGACAAACAGAGAGAGGAAGAGAGACAGTTCATCATAAATAAATACATAAAGACGCTGCTACGTTTTTTATGTCTTACTTCTGCCAGATATAACAACAGGTAGTCTAAATGATCTGACAAGGGAGTCTTGTGGGTGCAGTGAGACTAAGAACGGAGATGTCCGTGGTGAATGAGTGTGTGTGAACGACCATCTCCTTGGTGGCAAAAGCACAAGTTACAAAAGGCCTGACTAAGGACATTGACGTACAGTAAATCATCATAAGACTGATTTATATCAGAATTACAAGGCAAATTAAAGTCTCTACACTGTATGGAAAAACAGCAGTAAATTCTTTGCTGAAATAATTTAGTGGTTTTTTTTTTCAAGCTTGTAAACATCCTGTCACTGTGGTCACTTTTAGATGCGGAAGTTGAACTCAGGCTTTCTGTAGTATTCTGACAAAAACTATTTAACAATGTCAGTAAATCATATGGATCATCTTTTCTTCGCTCTAGCATTAAATTGTCATACTGGACTAAAAGTCATCTGGGATAACAAGTTGTGCTAAGTAAACATAATATGTGAAGTAAATGTAAATCACATGTTTGAGAATCTGACATTTTAAACCGTCCTGACTAACCCATGGATCCACAGAAGTGTCACGCCTTGATATCGCAACCTCAGACACATTGGGTAGTATGCCACAGTGGTAAAGGAATGTTATTTGTTGTCAGAAGGACAGGTGTGAATCCAGGGTTGGACACTGTTGTTGTATCATTGAAGAAGGTTCTTATTCTGCACTGTGTCAGTAGGGTGGGTATAAAGGTATAAAGATACCTTGACCTTGTGTCAGTAGGGTGTTCAACCCTATAAATGGAAAATGAGCAAATGTAAATTATGAAGGTAGCCCTGAATAAGGGTGTCTGGAAAGCAAATAAATTAACAATCATAGAGAGATAAAGATGGGAATGCAGCTATACATAAATAGAGTGAAGCCACCACCCTTAGCCCTGATGCACCCAGTGTGACGTTGGAGGGATTGAAGGCTTGGACACCTCTTTTTCTGCCGGCGCTACCTAGTTTATGTGCCTCTCGTTAGCTAGGGCTGTGAGATGCATGGGGTTTCTACAGGACACAGGACGATTGAACCGTGCCAAACACACAGCTATGGCATGGAACCAGACAAGCATGTGGACTAGTGCCCGCCTGCCAGGGCAAGCCTGGGCTGACCCCCTACCACATTGTGCCAGAAGGCTCTCAAGTCGGCAGTGTGGCACAGTGGGGAGAAGCAGGGCTCATAATTGAAAGGTTGCTGGTTTGATTCCTCGCCTGGGCACTGCTGCTGTACCCTTGGGCAGGGTGGTTAACCCACTGCCTCAGTAAATATCCAGCTGTATAAATGGATTATGTTAAAACTGCAACCTATGTAGGTTGCTCTGGGTAAGAGCATCTGCTAAATGTCAATAATGTAACTAACATTGACCATGGGACAGTGACACATTGTAAGATGAGGAAAAGGTCAAACAGAATTCAACACGTAGTACTATACCCCTTCAAAACTTTTCATGTTGAATACAGGCATTACACTGTGCATCTGTATAAGAGGAAAAACGCAAGTGAGAAAAGTATGTAATCAAAAATTATAGTTGTTTGTTAACAACAGTGAGATAACAATGTGGTCTGTATCACTGAAGGGAATTGAGCTCTACTCGGGATCACAGAATGATTTCATCAAGTTGTTTTATGCGCTAGTCTGAGCCATTTTAGTCTGAATACAATTTTCTTATCAATGTCTAAATCTACTTGACTATGATACACTTGAGATTATATGGATGGGTGTGGCATTTTTTGTAGCTTGTGCACTACATATGATTACAGTGGTCCTGTCCAATGATTGGTGTATTGGGGTGGTGTAGTGGTAAGGTGCAGGGATTGTAACTCAAAGGTTGCCACTTCAGTTCCCAGTTGGACCACTGTTGTTGCACCCTTGGGCTTAACCCAAACTGGCGCAGTAAATATCCAGACATATAAATGGTAAACTGATGTAAAAACTATCAGCACTCTACCTTGCTTCGGGTAAGATTAACTTAGCATTAGAATTATATTTAACTACTGGACATCAAAATAGAAATATGGAGAAATACAAATGAATTTGTTAAATTAAAATGAATCAAAATGACTTTTTTGACAATTGTATCATCTGATAAATAAAATACTGTACAAGTAAAGTACAAGTACATCATACAAGTATCAAAAACAAAGAATACAGGTAGTATCAACAACAGATACAACTTGATTGAAAATACGTTTAAAAGCTAATTTGTGCAACTTCAAGTGCTAAAATGGATACAATAGCCTTAAGGAAGCTGGTGCGACAGAGCTCTCTTAGTTTTAACTGAAGATGCTAAAAACCCGCTCTGATAGTAGAAGAATACAGAAATTATTTAGAAAATGTCTTCGGTTGGAAACAGCATCATCCAACTATTCATATATAAAATAATGCATAGCTTGGAAATTCTGCATATGTCTTTTTTACCTCAGTTAACGGCATTTCCGGGTAAACAGCTTCATCACATGCAGTAATAAATGTCTGAATTTACAGCAGTCATAAAAACAAGGTGTGGGGCTCTGATGTGTGGGTAATCTGAAACTTGTTAGCCATTTCTTGCATGTCCTGACCTCACCAGAACACATAACATATTGCTTTGGGCGTTTTCTGAGTTTACTGAACATTCGGACTATGTGGTGAGCAATATGGGTGAACAAACAGGGAAAAGGTGTGAATGGAAAAAAAATATTTCATTATTTCTGAATAATGTCAGCCTTTCTCAACACACAATTAGAATGGTTTTTTTCTCTCCCTTATTGCAAAACCAGAAACACACCGACACCTCCTACATGGTTCAGGAGAGAGGTGGATTTTGGCTCACATTATATGCTGTTCAGAGGGAATGCTGGTAAAGACTAGCACCTTGCCTTGACTAACATCAAAATATATACCCTGTCAGTCTGTGCATAGTTCATGTGCAGCAAATCAGGGCTACAAAGATGCCTTCCCCTTCTCCCTCTCTTTTGTGGGGAAAACATGAAAGAACCTGTGCTGCTTCCTCATGACCTCTCTTATTTTGCAGATATCTGCCATCTGCCGCCAATGCCGGGAACAGGTGAAGAAAATCAAGTCTGGCTTTCCTACGACAAGACAACGGACAAGTGTACCCCGTTCGTATATAAAGGAGAGGGAGGCAATGAAAACCGTTTCAGAAATGACAGGGAGTGCATGGGTAACTGCTCCTTAAGGGGACCGCAACTCTACCCTTCAGACGGTGAGTAAAAGGCAGCTCTCCTAGCTTTCTCAATTACACAACTGTGATTAAGTTTATTGATCAGTTTTACAATCATTAACAAAACAAATCACCAAGTAAATGTTTGAAATAGATGGTGCAAATACATAGAATACACATAAAACAACTAATGTCTTTTTTGTTTTCATGTCATATACTTAAGTTATCAATTTCAATCAACAAAACAAATCACATTCCTGAAGATGTCTAAAATAAATGGTGTGTGGACATATAATGTATTTTGACATATGAAAGCATCGTTGGTTCTCCATCATACATGTAAAGGGGACATTGCTAAGAGTAACGTGGCCCTTCCATATGACCAACGGCACTCTGAAACAGGAAATATAAGGACTGTAATAGGCGGACTGTTACAGTTTTTGTTTTACTAGGCTTATAAACTCTGGACTTTGAAAAATTACTTCTGGCAGTAGAATGTAAAAGTAAGCATGGCAAAACAAATGACCCCTTTGCAAAGCTATTACATCACTCTTTGACTATCCTTTTCCTGTATCATTCTGGGATTGACTAGGGCGAAAGGGCTACTATGACTATGAATGTCACACTATGAATTTCATTTGCCAAGTTATTGTTTTTCTGAATGTTGGTGGATTACATACAAGGAAGGCCTGGTGGATTACATACGGGAAGGCCTGAGAAGACCACAAAATTATAGTCTGCCATCTTGTGGTGTATTGACAGACCAACAACCTCTGTACCCATCTACAGACTTATAGGGCTCTTGGGCATAGTTAGTAATTCATATGAGAGTTGTTTAAATTATGTTTGTTGTCAGGCAGAGTGTTTATCACAGAAGTAGTTGTTTATGAAACTACATTAGACAGATATAATTAAATTTCATATCAATACAAAGACAGTAGAACTAAAAACGAAATAAGATTGTGTTCTTTATTGTGTCCTTTCTCTCTCTCCCTTTGCGTCTGTATCGTGCCCTCTTGCCTCAATTCAGTGTTACAATACACTCTGCTTTTGTATTCACATTACACTGCTCTTTTTTCTAATGTCTGTAAAACACACATACACTTTGAAATGTATCAAATGTGCTACAGACAGTTGTTGTTATGATGATGATGATGATGATGATGATAATTATTATTATAACAACTAAGGGTAACTAAAATATGTATGGCTGTACATTTATGACAATGAAAGATAATTGTGTTTTACCAATTACAAATCTATTTTTTGTATTTTTTCTTGTTTCCTTTGCTCAGCAACGGAGACCTGTAAACTGAAGAAGGAGTTTGGGGATTGCTTTAGCCATTATTTACTGTGGTATTATGATGCAGCTCATATAAAATGCATATCGTTCTATTATTCTGGCTGTGGAGGCAATGGGAACCGATTTAGGACTCAACAGGATTGCAACACCACTTGCATGGGTATTTTTGGTGGGTTACAGTACCATCTAACACCAATATTACTGATGAGAATACAGTATGCCAAGGTAAAAAATAAAGCAAAATGTTACATTTTCTCTTTTAGATGAGGAAGATGCACCTGAGGAATTTGAAGCAGACACACCTGCTGGTAAGAAGCCTTTAACAGAAACTGCCCCACAGAAGTAGTAACTTTGGTATGAAATGTAATATTGTTTGCTATTCTTTCTTAGTACTATGAATAACAGCTGCATTTTTCTTCCTCTGTTTCTGAAGGGTTGATCATAGGGATCGTGTTGGGCATTCTTGGGGCAATAATACTTATTGTAGCAATTGTCCTGAGAGTGAAAACGTAAGTACAAATGGGAATTCAGATATTTGCCTGTTGGTGCACAGATTTGACTGGATAGGAAACTATTACAGAAAAATGTATTTTGATAACATGTTTGTGGGCTCCTGAGTGGTTCAAATGGGTGTTTGTCTTGAATAAATGGCAATAACAATGGGCTGGGTTTGATCCCAGCCATGACAGATAATCCACAGTGGAGCAAATTGCCTTTATATTCTGCTGGGAAAAGAGGTGGGTACGCTGGCAGGGATTTCTGTGCCACCCCGATCATCAGGTGTCTGCAGATTAGCACCATGGTCATCCTCCAGCTGGCCTTTCCTTTGCCGTAATGTGCTGGGTGGCTTGTAGTGTGAAAAATAATCACTTTCATTGATGAATTGCATTTGCTAAACTAAGCACCACATTTTGAGTACTAGGGGTGCCATGGTGAGATGAATCTGGAATGCATTTGGTGATCCCAAACCGAGATGAAAAAGGGAGAAAGAAAAAGCATAATGTAAAATAAAATGAGCATAAAATATGCTTATACTCATGCCACTGCTCTCAGTACACACACAAAAAAAACATGCAATAAGAATCTTCCTGAATATTTTGGGCTGAAACTATGGAGAGGCCTTTACACTGAACCCCAGTTAATCCCACTTTATCCCTGAAATGATCTCTCAAATACAGTATTGACTGGGCAGCCCCCCAAAGTAATGGCAGCACCCTAGTTCTACCACTAGAATTACACAGTAAACGATCAACCAAAGACACAGTCCCAGAATGCACACCTGTTCATGCTCTCATCTGATGCCATAGCACATCATGAGTGAAACTGATTATGTCATGTGACATTCAAATGCAGATCTAAGACCAAATCAGGAAAAAAGACGGCAAACGACACAGATGCACCGCTCCAAGATGTGGGAATAGAAATGAAATAGAGTCAACACTGGATGGAGAAACCAATATTCCACGCTGTTTCCCCTTGATACAATGATACAGCTGTTAAAAGTGCAGCATGATTTTTTTTCAACACAGGTATTCTAATTTTATGCATTGAATGATTAGCATAGTATAAATATGATTGAAACAGGATTATGTGGTACATAGTGGTAAAAATTTCAGGGATAATCTTTTGGGAGAAGTTGTGCATTATTAAATATAAGTAGTTATTGTAGGCAGCAGAGTATTAGTATACTAGTTTTGTACTTTTTTACCAATAAAGGTTTTTTTTTTAACTTGTTTTACATAATGCTTAGGATGGCAGTTAGTGGTTCAGGCATGAATCTTAGCCATGACATACATACCGATCATGTGTTCAAACACCCTGCTGTTGAAATCTAAGAAGAATCTGAGTCTATACTGTAAAGATGTTACAGAATAAGTAAAACTATAAATTGTATAAAGTTGGAAAAGGGTATTCAATAAATGATGCCATATTGGAATTTCACTTTAAAATATGAAACATTTGGAGAATAAAAGCAAAATGGTTTATACAAAAATATTACTTTTCTTTTTTTGTGCCTTTAAAGTATATTACAGAAATCTCAATGAGTCCCACATTAATTTATTTATAAATACACTTATTTCATATGTTGCTTTTTTGCATTTCAAAAACAGCCAGGCTCTCTGTACCAGATTTTTGTTAGTGGGTGCAACTTTAAAACACATTTTATATAATTTTATTCAGTCAAAACAAAACAAAACAAAAAAATCAGTGACAAAACATCCAATGCCAATACAGCAGTCTGCTGGTTCATATTATCATGTTTAACTTCACATTGGCTTTAGCCAGTTGTTATCATTTTAAGATATTTTAATATGAATATAAAAGATATATTTTTCTTTACATTGTTAAGTACACTCTAAAGTTCTTGTGGAGAATATCTATATAAAACACAACGACTGGATGAGAACTACATTATGCAACGTAACTACATCCAGGCCTGGGTATTACGGGGGTGCTTAGGGGTGCACCCCCAGTTGTGTCCTTATATCCCAACATCTACAATATTTATGACTTTTTGTGCACCCCCATGGATTGTAATTGCACCCCTCTGTATTTTCCCCATGGCACCTAACCTGACTACACCTACAGACCTCATCTAATGGGAATACAGGAAAAACGGACCCTGTCTGTTCTCTCTTACCCTACAGACCTCACTGACCTCATCTCCTTCTGCCACACCCTTCTACCATTGTTGTCTTCAGCCACACCCTTGCCACCCCTTCTCTTCAGTCCCCTGCACTCTCTCCTGTGTTACTCCTTTTCCTGTCTCCCCAAAGCGCCCCTTCCGTCATCACAGCTACTTCACTCTTATGTCCATCTGCCCTTCTTGACCACTGATTTCGATTCCTGCCTCTCTTTTGGGACCCACCCAAACCCTCACATTGGTTTCTTTTTCTCTGCTCAGTTTACCCCAATACTGATATTACATTACAGGCATTTAACAGATCCTCTTATCCAGAGCGACTTACATAGATTACAGTTTTTTTTTACATGTTACCCATTTATACAGCTGGGTATTTACTGAGACAATTCTGGTTTAAGTACCTTGCCAAAGGGTACAGCAACAGTGCCATAGTGATGATACAAACCGGCAACCTTTAGGTTACAAGGCCTGCAGTTTACCACTATGCTACACTGCCACCCCCAATATAAATATATACATTTTTTTCTTTACAATTTGCTACATACCATTACACTAACATTAACCTCAGGATGCCCTGGGCATGTTGGTATTGTGTTAGAATGGTGTACTCCATTCGGATATATTGTGTTGCTCTTGCGTGCTGGGCTAGGTGCACATTTGTGATCTCAGCCTTATGTGTTTGACACTGGCTCTTGTTCGTATATGGATGGTGGTCTCCTTGTTTGTGTAACTTTTTGTGTCATTCTGCTGGAGGCTTGACTTCTGGGGTTGCTCTGGTTAAGAGCATCTACTATCAACAATGTAAATGTTGTATGTACCCATCTTGCACATTGCTCTGGATAAGCAACAAAATGCAGATGTAAACATACAGTATATGCCTCACTGTAATGGATCTTCCAGCTAGACCAGGGAGATACCTGACATCATCATCACCTTCCCACACAATGAAGTATCACTAAATCACATCAGCTGGATCTTCTTGGAAAACAACAGGACAATCAAAACACAACTCTCCTCCTTCTCCACACAGCTGTCCATGGCCCTGTGTTCAAAAGACTATGGCAGTTGAAGCTCCTTCTGTACTCTCCCACCACATGTTGTTGCTTAAGAACAGATATTCACCTAGTCCTGGCAAGGAGCAAAAGGTTTAAGCTCTCCTCCAAACAGTACCTAGTGAGCTAATATCAGAATACTGCAGCCTCACTCTGAAACCACAATCAAGTGCTTCTGTAGTAGTTCTGTAGTAGTGCACTACTACTGTAGTAGTATAGTAGTGTTTCACACTGCAACAAAACATCACGAAAAAATTATATACATACATTTAATATATGCATATATGTGCACTTTATTCTGCATTTTTTTTACAGAGTCATGCGCTTTTTTACTTTATACAATTAACGCTCATAACAGTTCTGTAGTTCCTTTCCTGAAAGGATTTGCGTCATTTCCTCATCCGCCGTTTATATACTGCCGCTTCTTACTTTCGGCACTGGATCACTTGAACGTGGATGGGATCGTCTTGTGTCAGATGAAATACGTGGCTTCGGCTTTTTCTGGGGAGCTGGCATGATTTGTTAAATTTCGGATGACACGCTGTAAAAATGGAGGAAGAGTACGGCGTCTGAGCTGAATTGGCTATATGGCTAGCTAGCGACCATAAAATATCACATAAGTCGAGCGGAGGCAGGCGAAAGCTGAACTTGTTAACGTTGGCTTTGCGCCGAACTAGTAAAGACCACGGTGTGGCTAGCTAATTTAGTACGTTAGCAATACCAAACAATTTAGAAAAATCAAAACCATCACCTGACTTTAGAGGTTGTGATGGAGTGCCCTCACCTAAACTCCAGTGTATGTCTCACCGTGGATTCATCCAGGTTCCCAAACGGTTCTCCGTCTTCCTGGTGTTGCAGCGGTGAGTTTCGGACCCCGGTGCGGGGAAAGGAGCGGCTGGAAGAGACACATTAGCTAGCCAGATAGGTGTCTGATAGGGGCCTGTGTAAAGGCGAGAAATTGCAATTTCATGTTGTTTTTGTGATCCCCTGTATCTAACGATTGTGATGAAGTTCGCCCGGGGTTTAGTGCATTTCAGTCCTCCTGATTGGGCTTGATAACGTTACCTAGTCTAGCTACATTCAGTGTAGAAAAGCCAAGCTAAAGAGTTAACTTTTCTTTAGTAGGTAATGTTTGCAAAGTTTTCTATGTTTTTGGCTGAAACTGCTTCTGAAGGTGTCTACCTAGCGAGCTGGAAGCGAAAACTGGAAACGCGTGAAGCCTCGGCCACATGTGCTTTTTTTCCTTGTTTGATAGCTAGCTAACGTTAGCTAACTTAGGTACAAGCAACAAAGGCTTGTTGGCTCAGCTCGAAACTTGGAGGCAAAACAGTGGAGCCCTCAGTCCACTTGGACCAACTTTTGAATAGCTAACCAAACAAACTGTTAGGTGGGCACTTATTCAAAAGTTCCCTTATATGAAATTGGTTTGCTAGATAATTGATGGTGAGTGGCAGACAGATAACTGCGTGTTCGACTATTTAAACGTTTCCTGACTTTGCCAAGTAGCTAACGTTAGGCAGGAGCTGCACCAGCACCCTAATATACACGTTATCTGATCATGTAGCTTGGTATGAGAAACAAAATACAATGTTAGCTCGCCGGGAAGGCAATATTGATGTTAGCTAGCAGGCTGGGTGCGGAGACTTGCCGCCTTGTTTTTTTTTTTTTTTTTCAGAAATTAGTTATGATGGTGTGTAAAACCCTCTTTGGAAACGTTTTGTGTGGATTGCTAGTAGGTACATGCCCATAGTCTATCGAAATTGACGCAGTCGAATGAGCTAACGTTACACCTAAATTGTCTGTATCATAATCGGATTGTTTATTTAAAAATCCTGCTAGGCCCTTGTCCATTGTAGCCGACTTGACTGTCCCCATCGCTGTTGGGATGGGGTCTGGGAGGAGGCTTGTGTCTCATTTGAATGTGTGTTTGTATGATTTCATGTGAACTGCAGTTGGTAAGTAAAATAATATATAAAGTGGGTTACGGCTCAGTCCGCTCTTTAGTCAGACCCTTTGTAGATTTAAAACTGTGGTTCCCTTTAACTATTGGGTAGCATCTCTCTCATCAGAGGTGGTTTTATTTGATATAATATCCAGACCCTTTATGAAAGGAGTATGATATGGTATGAATTGTTGTTCATGTTTAAATTGTTGCAAAATCTGGTGTGATAACACTGAGAAATGAATAATGACGCAAAATATGTACCAGTGGGTGCTCTTGCTCCTGAAATCTTGCTCCTCTTAAGCCATGGGCAACCTTTCAATAAGTGCATGTTTCAATAAGCTTATTTTAAATTTGAGCAGCAGGTGCTCAGTCGTTGTGTTGCAGCCTTGTGTTGAAAACGTGGTTCTCTTTTCCTGTTGTGAATCTTCAGTTGAATGCGTGCGTCTCCTTTCTCGGCCTTACCCCTTGTGATATGGAGTGGTGCACTGGAGTATCGATCGCTTGGTTTTTCTTTATTCCTGCGTTCTTCGTGCGTTTCATGGGAGAATGGGGATGGATAAAAATGTGGGCATGTACACATTTGTTGTTGATATGGCCGTTACTGTTTGCTGAAGCTTTTTAGTTCAGTTTCTATAGCAAGGCATAAATGTGAATCTCCTATTGAGTCCCTGCTTGGGAACTGTAATAGCAGTTTAGAAGTGATCACCGTGCCTGTTCTCTTGTGCTAACCGAAGCTGATTGAGAGGGTATTTTTAAAATGTGTCACTTAGTGTTCTTAGTAGCAATTTTGATAAGTGTGTAAATCTTTGTTAGTCTTACACTAGTGACACTATTTTAGCCTGGATTAGTAAAACATGTAGGCCTCCCAGTACAGAGCTCAGTAGTATTCTCACTCTTTGCAATAAATATGAGTATTCTGCTCTGCAGGTACTGTAAGAGTAGCTGTGTGCCACATTGACTTTATCCACATTTATGCACCATTACATAGAAGCCAGCATTCATGAGAATCAACCGTTCCTTAGCAACAGCTAATTCAGATGCTAGTAGTGTTGCTGTTGGAAAAGGTGATCATGGTAATTAGCACAAAGCCTCTCTCCTCCTGCACACAATGAAAAGATTACAATACAACAAGGGCAGCCAGTTGTTGGGGCAGAAGGATTTCCACACTGAAGTTGGTACAAAACCCAGGTATCTGGGTGTTTGTGCCTGAACACTGTTAGAAGTATTGTGTGCCTGGGATGTATCATTTAATAATGAGGAAGGCTTTGCAATGCTCTCGCATTGAGTGACAGGCTTTGTTGATGTGGCAGTGCCCAGTATGTGGCGCTCTGGGTTGACTCTGTACCTCAAGGGCAGGCTATCTCAGTACCATACATGTCAGTTGCAGCTGAGAGGAAAACATCCAGTTTAGGTGCAGCACCCCCCCCCCCAAGCTCCAGTGGTCTCCTCTCGGTCTATCCCAGACTGGTTGTAGATGGTGCATTCTGTGCATTATTCATGTGGGTGCCATGTGTCAGTGCCTCACTGCTACATCAGAACCGCAGATGGCGAGGCCCAAGTGTTGCAGTCATTTATGTTGATTTTGGGTTGTTGGGCCACCTATCTCCATGACGACATTCAGCCTTCCCTCAGGCTCCCAATTGAGCTGCTGGTCTAATAGGCCCTAATAGCCTGCTCTGATAGATTCATATAGGGCTGCTGAATCACCTCAAAGATCAACAGTCCTTAAATTAACAAACTAACGTATAAGATTCCAATTAAATGTAATTTGGTTCAAATGAAAACAATTTAGCTAGAAACTGTATAACTCGTATTTGGTTTATTTTGTATTTTTTTTTAAAGATAACCTCGTTTTGATGCCATGAGATTTAGGGCAGCTGGTCAAAGCTGATGAATTTGCAGTGATTAGCAAATATGTATAATGATTGAATCCTAAAATGTGTTCCTGTTGTATCAAACGGTTTTGATGTACAGCTTACTGTGTCCCTGTTTGGCCCAGGAAGTCTTCTCTGGATTTGGCCACAAAAATTCTAATTGCACCATGTTCTGTTTTTCAGTTTGCCGGTCAAACAAAAGCCCATGGGTGTGTCTTACCTGTTTGAATGTGCATTGTGGAAGGTAAGGATTGCTTCATGATTGTTGTATGTAGGTCTACGAATGACTGCTTTCAATAAATTGTCGGTAGGCTAAGCATGTGCAGATATGGGTTAATTTACTGTTGGAGTTAGAACTACAGTAACTGCTGATGTAATCACTTACCATTCACATGACACAATATCTGGGCCTATTCCATTTAATAATCGCTTATTGTAATGATATGACCGCAATGTCCAGTGACATTGACATTTTGATCTTTTTGGTTACTTTCGAAACCAGATTTTGTCTTTTCTGTATGTTTTATTATTCTTCAGAATAGTTTAAAACATCAGCTAGATACAGGATGTGGAGCTGGAAGTGAAGTCTAATTTTCATAGATAATCCCAGATATGCTTTTGTCTATGTGTACCCTTTAACTCATTTCTAGCTGAAGTGTGGTCACAGCTGTTTCCAAGACATAGCCTCCTGTTCTTCCTTGGTTTTGGAAAATTGCAGGCCAAGTGATAAGACCCCTTTTTCCGCAATTATCAGAAATGCTGTTTCAGACATTCTTTTTTCAGACAGTTCTTTCAGTGTCTAGCTTTGAATCTGTGAAGAGCCCAGCAAATCAAAATATAGCCGGGTTGTCTCAGGGTGAAACTTCTTGCCATTTTCATCATCCAGTAAACTCAGTTGTTGTTGTTGACCCTCTTAAAAAAACCTCAGTGCTTGTACATTTATACTGAATTGTGGAATGAACAGAAAAATGGCATGGTAGCTTCTCCTCAGCTGAACAATAACGATGGTGGTTTGCTCCTCCAGTGACATTTTTTTTCCCTTGTTTGAAAGGTATGTGAATGGCCATGCAAAGAAGCACTTTGAGGACACCCAGAGCCCTGGCGGCAGTCAGAGGAGATGCGACAAGCAGGAGAAGGAGAGGACCCAGCACTCGGTGTGCATGGACTGCAGCAGCTACAGCACGTACTGGTGAGTGCAGGCCCTCAACTGCCCTCTGTGGCCTCTGCCGAGGACGTGATCTGCCGTCCAGCCTCGGTCTTCTGGAAAATTCCATCCTCTCTTATGCTCTGTCAGGCGCTGAGCTCCATCAGGCCCTGAGTCATCCATTAGCCACTAATTAAACAATTGCAGTGGACCAATTAGTTGGTGCCATTATAGAAAACATGTTGCAAAAGCAGTAGTTTTTTTTTCTCCCCTGGCTTAATAGGTTCGTTGTCAGATTCTATCTATAGTGCAAGGGCTTCTGATTTTATTTTAGAAAGTAAAGTTTCATGTATGTTTTGTATAGTTTTGGTTATGAAATGGAGCGCAGGGCAGTCACCTCCTGAAAAATGTAAAGCAGGGAATGGAATGTGACCTTGGAGATAACGATCATCAGTTCGGTCAAAACCCCCCTTCCATCTTTTCTTTAAGACTGTTATTTTTTCCTCTCATGGATTTCAGCCAGAGTTGTGTCGCTCTCCCGAAAGAAGATACGCCTTTAAAAAATAAACACCTCAGACTCTTTTTTTTAAATCACACTGTCATAGCCTCTTGAAGGCATTGTGTGAATTTGTGGGGGATCCTGATGTGTAGGAAGATCAGAGAGAAACAAACGTCTCCTCTCTAGTGTCTAACAATCTTTTATCATGTGACTTTCCAAAGGGCTAGTGTTAGATTGTGCGAAAGGCATTAACTGCGGAACACAAGATCCCTTGATTATCAGGTGACGCCTTTCTCCGTCGCCGAAAAAGACAGGACGGTCAATTATATGGAACCGGCGTGCAGACGCCATATCCCGCTATAACCCTTTCTTGAGTCTGGCTTCAGTATCTGCCAGTCCCCCATCTCCCATTTGGGGGAGTCCAGTTACAGTCTACCGGTTTACCGACTGTAACATTGTGCTTTTTTTTAATCCTGTCTGTACCTAGGTGACACAGTAGATTCACATACCGCTCCCTGTGTGTGAGCTAGTGTTTTGGCCGTTCAGAGACGGGTTTCCAGACAATGTGTGTTTCTGCAGTAGTCTGGGGATTCTCTTGAACTGACACCAAGAACAATCTTTTATCAGCATAAAAAAATGCTTTCAGCATACAAAAATGGCAGGTTACTCACATGTACTCAGTACTTGTTGTCAGTTGCTTAGGTCTTTTAAAGCTGGAAAGCAGTATTTCTGTGTTTCTAAACTCTTTGGTGTAGCTTGGTCCATAACTTGGTCCACTGTTTCATGTCTAATTTTTTTTTAAAAATTCCAGCTATGAAATGACACCTGCCATACTGCATATGTAGTGGTTTTGCTGAAAGCTTTCTTTATCAAAGTAATTTATTTTGCTACCGCATGTAATGTGTTAGAAAGATGGTAAGTGTGTAAATTGAATTAGTCTGATAGAGGAGGATGGGGGCAATATTGCTGGTCAGTCAGGGTGTGTAGTCATAATATCATAGTCTTAATTTCATAACGTCATATCTTCGTAGTCTATAAATGGTGAGTCTTTGCATATCAAGGCAGGGATGCAGGGTATTTTTTTACGTTACTCTCTAGCTTGCTAGCTAATTAACAATTTGTCTGGCTGGATGAAAATAGATTTACTTACCTCGAAAGGAAACAAGTAATCAACTGTCAGCCTTATTTCAAAATATGCTTAGAGTTCAGTCAAATTTCAGTATTTTATGTAGGTAACTTGGGAAGCTACCTTATTAAGGGTGCTAGCTAACTGGCCGAACATTAAATAAACTTCCTAGGTAGCAAACAAGAGTAATCTGTTGTCAACCTTGTTTTCTAGCTAGCTGGCTAGTAAATGTAGTGGATTTTCAAGCTTCTTAGCCTACTAACTAAGGGGCTACCTAATTGGCCAAAAATAAGAAAATGATTTAGCTGGCTTGTAAAATGCAATACTATTAAATGGCTTTACTTTGTAAGGGAAACCACCATGGTAAGTATGAAGTTACTGTTATCCGGTGTGCAGAAAACAGTACTTAGTTTTGTCCCATTTTGAGCTGTAAAGTGAACAAAAATCAAGCAATGCAGGTGATAGCTGGCACTCACCCCCATGTCTTTGATTAGTCAGCAAAATCCACTATTTTGGGAAGAAATAAAAATCATAATAGCTATTTTAGCAGTAAAGCGGGATTTACACCTCCTGTGTTCAGATATCAGAATCTTTTCCCAGATGCTTTGACCACTAAGTAGCTTCTTAGATGAGAAGTACAGTGTCACTTGTTATTTACGTGTGCAAACCTGCTGACTTAGGGAGCTGTCCTGCAAGTGAGTTAGCTACCTAGCCAGTGGCATGACTAACTTTTTTCACTCCATCTCTTCTGGTTTTAAATGGAGACCGTATCTCTCTACGATGACCTTGTATGTTTCTTGCAATTAGAGTGTGCTCCGAATGTAGGGGAAAGAAAATGCTGACGGATGCTGCTTCTGGCCGCTATACTTTAGTTAGACTAATGCGGCTGTGCTCTTTGTTTTCAGCTACAGGTGTGATGACTTTGTTGTGAATGACAGCAAGCTGGGCCTGGTACAGAAGGTGAGGGAACATCTTCAGAGCTTGGAAAAGTGAGTAAGGGAGACAGTGTTTTTAAAATGGGTATTCTTCCTGGTCTTCACAATGTGTTCCATGTGTGGTTCCACTCAGCTTAAACAGAATTTGTCAACAAATAAGCCTGTTTGCAGGTGGTATCTGCATGGTGTCCTTGCAACAATCCAAGCCTTCCAAGGCTGCTGTGTGCTTGTTGTCATTTTATTCTTTGTATTCCCTATTGAGTCATGCATTTCAAAAAGACCTTGTCATTCTGCAAACATGATAGCAAACTGAGAACAGACATGCCTGCGCAAAGCCTGTTGGATCTTAAAAAAACATTTTCTCTCTCCTCTCCTACTCTGTCTGTCTCTGTCTCTGTCTCTGTCTCTCTCTCTCTCTCTCTCTCTCTCTCTCTCTCTGTCCCTCTCCCTCTCTCTCTCTCTCTCTCTCTCTCTCTCTCTCTCTCTCTCTCTCTCTCTCTCTCTCTCTCTCTCTCCCTCTCTCTCTCTCTCTCTCTCTCTCTCTCTCTCTCTCTCTCTTCTCTATGCTATTTTGTGACTCAGTAATTGTCTTAACAGTTTGGTCCCGGTGCCTTTTCACAGAGCTATTAGAAGCACGGCTAACAAAGAAAGCACATTCAAGTGAAAGAGAGCAGTAGGAAAATATGCCTGGAACATGTGTAAAAAATCCCAGACTGAATGATATCATGTTCTGTTTTCTTGTGAATGGCATCTCTTGAATGATGGACCTGAAGTACCGATGTCCATTTCCATCTTTCAAACAAATGATGATATCAGACACCTTTACAGGAAAATTGTCACAGAGTGTAATACACAAAAGACAGTTTGAATTCAGCAGAAAATTATGTAGCCCATCCCTGATTAGCCCATTATTGATCAAAATATGACAGGATAGATATATAAGCACACACAAAAAAAGAAAATAAGCGAACTTGTGTTCGCATGATGTTCCTACTAATAAATGTAAGGACTTGTACAGATTTACCTCCAGTTCCAGTAGCCAACAAATTGCGTAAATTGTTAGCATTTAAAAAAAAAAGAGGCACAGATATCATGTGACAAAGGTACAAGTTCAGCACTTCATCTGGATGAAAAGTGCTACACTTTATTTGCTGTGTTGAGTGATTTTGTTTTTTTTTTTTCCCCCACTCATTGACAGCTCTGTCTTTTCTGTCGATCGGCAGAGGAAACGAAAGCTGCTGGAAAGCTCATCTCACAACAGTAAGCTGCTAAAAGACAGTGTAAGTACAGTCTGCCGAGGCAGCCGCATATGGTGTGCTCATTTACCCCTATGAGTCTGCAGTCCTGCAGAACACTGCCCTAGTGTTATTGCCTCTGACAATAAGTCAGTTGCTTAGCCCTTGAGAGTTCAAAGTAGCTACGTTTGTAAGATCACCAAATTCAAAGGCTGTAATTACTGCCTGTGGGTGGATGTGGCCATAAACCACTCAAATTTAGTGTATATTCCCAAAAAGCAAGTTACATTACTGGTGTTTAATTAAGTTCACATGTCTCAATATTGTATTTGCCAATGAAATGTCTTGGGCATTTAGCGCTCTGGTAAAAACAGTAAGAATTGTTTTATCTTACTGTGAGTAGGTTTCTTCCCTGATGTTCACACACACACTCACAGCACCCATGTCTGTGAGTTGCATAACAGCACAGCGCAAAACCCCTGTGGGATGGCCTAATTCTGTTATCTTCAAACACTCAGGCAAGTCAGCTGAAAGCCCCTCTCCGTCTGGGGAGATGGGAGGCTGCACCAAATCGAATGCGGTTCCACCCACTGACGGGAAAGGTGAATTAAGGGTGGCTGTAGGAAACATTGTGATCTTTTCTCTTTCTCTCCCACTTTTTCTCCCTAAAGGGCGGGGCCCCTGCTCTCTGTGCCACAGGCCTTCGGAACCTGGGCAACACGTGCTTCATGAATGCCATCCTGCAGTCCCTCAGGTAAGGGGCCGAGGCCACGCTGTGCCATGCAGCCTGTGGCCGCAAATTGGGTGGCCTGGCATGTCTGGGATGCCTTGCTGTGCCCAGCCCTCCAGCCAGGCAGACTGCAGCCCCTCTGGAGCCAATCATCCTTCAGTGATTGTGCCTGGGGTGAAGCCAGGGGATTATACTTTATGCCTGGGAATACAAGGGGTGGGGGGGTGGATGGAGGGGGGCACCTCATGCCAGATTTCACCCCTCTCCACCCCTGTACAACCTGTTTTCCTGGTTTTGCTGGAGACCCTTTTCTCTGCAGCATTGCATGTGCAGTATCTCTTTCCCCTTTTTCTGGCCTTTGTTTCCTGTGCCAACCTGTTAAAAGCTATAAAAAGTGTAGGGTGTGTTTTGCAGAGTGCCAGAGCGTGTTTTGGCCACGTCGGATCTGTATAAAAATGGCACTTTTCCACGGCAGCTGTGCAGTTTGTCTGGAATGCCGTCTAATGTTCACTCTCGTGAAGAGGGTTGGAACAGGTGCGAAGGTTGGGAACGGGGGGCGGTCGACGTCGCTGTAGCCTCAGCTTGCACGTGCCCTCCGCCCCGTCGGTAAACGGGAGTTGTCTCGTCTGTCTGTTCCAGCAACATTCAACAGTTCAGCTGCTATTTCAAGGAGATGCCTGCAGTGGAGCTACGCAGCGGGAAAACGGCAGGCAGGAGAATGTACCACACGAGGAGCCAGGGGGACACCAGTGTGTAAGGTCCACTTGAGTCTCCTTAAACGGAGAGGGGGAGCACTCCACTTGGTTTCATCCACATAATTCAAGCATAATTCGAGAACAGTTTCTCAGAGTCAGACTAAGATGTTTGACTTGTTTTCAGCTGTAGTGAGTCATTGACGCTTAATAGCCGTTTTATTTAAATCAAGTACTCTCAGTCCTTACAGTGGATATCTGTACTCCAGTCCAGCGCCTGCATCAGTGTCACAGTTGCTTTGTGTGTCCCAGGCCATTCAGTTATTCTGATTGGTGTGTGTGTGTGTGTGTGTGTGTGTGTGTGTGTATGTATGTATGTATGTATGTATGTGTGTGTATATATATATATTAAAGATGTAACGATATATTGAATTTCGCGATATCACGATAAAAAATGTCTCGATACCGTTGTGGGACTGTGACGAAATCGGGGAATTTTTCTATCACATTCTACCACAGTGTTACTGTAGCTGTGAATGTTCTAGACAGTTTGTCCTGCCTCTGAATATCATAGTCCAATCAACGTCAAGTCGTGTTCCGTGGAGTACCGCCCCTTTGGGGCAATTTCAGTATGGTTGAAAATCGCCCAGATCTCTCTAATAGACACTCATGTTAAGGCAGTTTTTTCCAAACTGCAGGCACTGCAGTGCAATCTGTATGGGTTTTGGGTGGGCTTGCTGTTACGTCCTGGGACGTAGACGTAGACTACCGTTTGTGTGTCTGCTCCCGCTCTCGCGCTGTTCCACCCTCCGTTTTTTTTTTCCCTAACGTGCTTTCGTCATACGTAACCTGGTGTAGGGATTGCCGGGGCAGCCAGCGATCTTGTCACGTTCAAGGTCAACATGGCTAATGTTACCTCAACTCAGAGCAACTAGATGGTGTCATTAAGAGAAATACTGTTCAGTCATCGTAGTAATCAGGATAAATTGGCAACTGAAGAATTAGGACCACCCAGACCAAATTTAAACATCAAGCAAGTATCTACAAGGGGGGAGTCGTATAACCGGGGATTTTTGCGGAGCTGGTATGAGCGGAAAACGTGGCTAGCAGGCTGCAAAGTAGCTAATGCTTTGTTTGCAGTGTGACAATGTCAAGTTAGCTAGCTGTTAATTTACCCATTGAACGGGTCACCTTAGCCATCATTGCAGCAATTGCCCCTCCTGAGAGATTTGGCAGGAGCCGCCACTGAATTGTACATACACGGACCTAGTTCAATCATTCATTGCCAAAGACAATTCATGCCAGTTTTTGCACATGCTGGCTACTTTTATTTTATTAAAGAAGGAAAGCAGAATCACTTTAAGTTAAAAGGAAAAACAAACTTTATACGAATAAAAAAATGCAGATTTATTATTTAATAAAGGACATTTTTTAAACATTTTTCTTCATTTTTTAATATCACGATAAATATCATACCGGGGACTTTTTATCGTGGCATTGTCGTACCGTGAGTTTTTGGTATTGTTACATCCCTAATATATATGTAATTAGATATAGAGAAATGTGTATGTGAAATTAACCCTGATATTATTATTATTATTATTAAGTCTCAGAACGTGGAAGTGATATCATTGTGTTATGTTATTATATTGAGTCATAGTGCGTGTAAGTATGCTGTGAGGAGTTGTTCTGGCTGAGGGGCAGAGGGAGGCTGTGTTTCCACTGGCCCGGCACAGCGGCGCAGCTGACTGTGTGTGACGGTGCCAAGCGGTGGATGAATGAGACCTAATGCGCAGGGCAGCTGTCTCTGCGGGCCCACTGACGCCGCTCTGTCCTCCCCTCCCCCGGCCAGCTCCCTGGTGGAGGAGTTCCGGAAGACTCTTTGTTCCCTGTGGCAGGGGAGCCAAACTGCCTTCAGCCCCGAGTCCCTGTTCTACGTTGTGTGGAAAATCATGCCAAATTTCAGGTAACGCCTCTAATTATTCATCACACTGCTGTTTTTTTTTCCCCCCCCTTTGGAGTTTGCATGATATTTTTGCATCATGGACATTTTGAAGTATTACATAGTTTGTAAGATTATTTCAGGTGTAAACATGGTCTTGCCAAATTTTATTCAGAGAATTCTGTCCAACAAAAATGCTTTTGCACCTGGATGGCAGGGGCTTCAAGAGTTGAAATAAAGGTCATAGATGGCAGCATAACATGAACAATTAACAGGGTATAAACGAAATGAAGCACTCAGTCCATGGTAAAGTAAGACTGAAAAAACATCCTCTGAGTTCTATGACTGAGTGCAATCATTTGGAAAAACAGTGTTCCCACTTGAAGAAAACAAACAGCACCAAAATAACAAATTAGACTAAACATCAGGAGTTATTGTCTGCCAAGACCCCAACGTCCTTTAAGTCAGCCAATTGAATTACTTTTTGACATTTTACATAATCCATGTAAACCTTGAGGTTGGTCTTTGGAACTAACCGAAACATCTCAATGTTCCCCTTTTGTCAGAGATTAATTCCAAACAGAAACATAGGTATTTTGGCTACATTTCCCATGGACGACGACACAGCGGCGTTTGATGTCTTTGTTCTGGGCTCTCCACAGGGGCTACCAGCAGCAGGATGCCCATGAGTTCATGCGCTACCTGCTGGACCACCTCCACCTGGAGCTGCAGGGGGAGCGCAACGGAATGGCCCGCTCCAGCCTCCCCCAGGAGGGGGTCAAGCTCTCCACAGGAGGCAAATGCTGCATGTAGGGGACACTCCGGCTCTGCCCCCTCCCTCCTTCATAGGCACAGGCTGTAGGCAGTGCAGACTATGCTTCTGAGCTAGTGATTGTGGCTTTGCTGTTAAAAAGATGTGTGTGTGTGTGTGCATGTGTGTGTGTGTGTGTGTGTGCACGTGTCTTTTCACAGGGATACATATACAGTTTAAACTTCACATGTTCATGGGATGGCTGGGAAATAATCGTAACGCTAAGCTTGAAGACTCAGTGCTATGGGATTTCAAAGCACAGGGACCTGTAATGGAAAAGAAATTTTGAAACATAAGCATCGGGCAGCCAGATTGCTGTATGCGTGCATACAGCATTTAACAGTGTGGCAGGGAGCCGTCACTCACTGCCCTTTCCAGGCCCTGACAGAGTCACTCTTTAATCTTGCGGCTGTGCTTGCCTGTGCGCAGTTCACCCCGAGCCCAGTTACATCTGTTGTAATAATAGGACATGGTGCAGAGAGGCCTTCCAGTGCGGTGTCAGAGAGGACGTGGAGCCTGCTGTCACAACACAGCCAGGCTGTTTAACAGAGGGCCTGGCCTGGGCCTGGCTGAATGAAGGATTCTGCACTAGACACCAAGTAAAGCCTTTTGAAAGCAGAAATGCAGCCTAAGTGGATTTGAAGGGGTATTGAAAACATGGCTCTTTGTTGAGACGTGCTCATTGGATCGTGGTTTTGGGGGAGGGGGGGCGGGAGAGATGGGCAGGGTAATCCCGCTGTGAATGTAAATTGCTCAGGCCCCCACAGGGGGGAGGTTGGATAGTCGGTGACTTTACAAAGTGCCATGTTGGTTGAAATGTCTGACTGAATGTGTGTGTGTCTGGTTGCACTGCAATCGGGTAACGGTGGTTAACCCCGCTGTCCTACATATATGCCTGTGCACAGAGAAAGCTGGCGAGAGTAATCATGTGCAGATCCTTTATGTATCAGACAGAATCACAATTGCTTTTCATTTCTTTAAAACCATCTCGTGACAATGCGGTGAGTTGTTCTGAAGTAGTCTCTTCTGTTACTCTGTTGGCAGAAATGGGACCTCCACTGTTGTCACTTCGATATTTGGTGGTGTGCTGCAGAACGAGGTCAACTGTTTGATATGTGGGACAGAATCCAGAAAATTTGATCCATTCCTTGGTGAGATTATCTTCTCCCCTCCTCTTACAATTGTAGCTCTAAATGTGTGTCACTCGCTTGCCTCTCATTTTCTGTTGTGTTTCTTCTTTAGACCTTTCTTTAGACATTCCAAGCCAGTTCAGAAACAAGCGAACAAAGAACCAAGAGAGTGGACCAACTTGCACCTTACGTGGTAAGTCCTTCTAAGCAGTCCTGAGGTTATACTGAATCTTACAGAAGGAACCATACTACTTTCTTAATTGTGAGGCTGTGCGGTAACACTGAAACTGTCTTACCAAAGGTAAGAGCAGCAGTGTAGTGTGGGTCAGTGAGTGTCCATCTCTCCGTGCATTTCAGACTGCCTGCGCAGTTTCACAGACCTGGAGGAACTTGACGAAACCGAGCTCTACGTTTGCCACAAATGTAAAAAGAGACAGAAGTCAACAAAGAAATTCTGGATCCAAAAATTGCCAAAGGTTAGAGATGAAAATGTTGATTTTTAGTAGAAGGTAAAATGTGTACCCATGTCAAGCAGTTGACTGAATTTGTCAAGGTTTAGTGGGCATGTCTTGTAGGTTAAAGCAAGAGCTTGTATTATTTATATATGTGTTTACATTTTGCCTGATTTGTGTGGCACTTGGTGCTTAAAAAGGTATAGCTGGTTGCTTTGTGCCATAGACATCTCATGAGTACGAATGGAAAAACAAAGTGTGAATGATCACAGTTAGATGCCGTGGAGATGAAAGTATAGTTCGTGCATCACGGTATCACATTTAGCTGTAAGTTACCCTGACCTCTGACCTCACATTCCTTGATGCAGGTCCTATGCTTGCACCTGAAGCGATTCCACTGGACAGCCTACCTTCGGAATAAAGTAGACACCTATGTGGAGTTTCCAGTGCGAGGCCTAGACATGAAGTGCTACTTGCTGGAGGTAAGCTCTTTCCCCTTTGGCATTCTCTCTGGCTGTGGAAGAAAGGTGGCATATCGGAAAATAACCATGACTCTTCACTCCATCTCCCCCTGATGGCCAGCCTGAGAACAGCGGGCCGGAGAGCTGCTTGTATGACCTTGCTGCTGTGGTTGTGCATCATGGGTCTGGGTAAGTGCATCAAAGTCGCCATCACCCAGCGTATGTTGCTGAACCAGCTGCACCAATTGGCAGCACTCCCCCAAGCAACCAAAGCACACTTTGCCCACCTGTATAAGAAGTCATGTAAGATAATGTAAAAGCGAAGGGTATGTATATTTATCACCGCTGAGTATAAATATTTTTACAATATCAATTTACCCAAGAGCGGTATGTACGATGTTCGGTAAAAACAGGGCATTGTGTCTAAACTGCGCCATCCAGATTGTGCTGTCTTCAAGAGATGATCATCAGTGTGGCAAGTGATTTTGAGTAGTATTCACCAAAAACGTTTCCACGTCTCAGCCGTGGAAGTGAAGGAGGGAACATTGCTGGATGCACACGGTCTGAGGAACCCCACCCATGTCCCTTTCCCTGCTCCGTCTATAAATGGCTTTTGTTTCTTATTTTTTGTCTTGGCCAGTAGGTGGCAGTATTGTTTAATAATACCAGCATTGCTGGTAAAGCTATAGCCACTGTATCAGTGCCATTCGGTGCCCATTGTAAATTGTGTAAGGGTAAGACTCTGAAGTAAAAAGCCGTTGTGACCTTCTTCTGCCGAAGATGTTAAATGGCATGCTGTGACTGTGATTGTGTTGGCAGGGTGGGATCGGGGCACTACACCGCCTACGCCTGTCACGAGGGCCGCTGGTTTCACTTCAACGACAGCACGGTGACGCCGACCGACGAGGACACTGTGGTCAAGGCCAAGGCCTACATCCTCTTCTATGTGGAGCGGCCGGCCAAGTCCGGCGGCGACCCCAAGCTTTAACATTGCCACACGCTGAGCCCCTTTTTATGGACGGAGCAGGACGACCGCACACCTGTACCCTGTCACTGTCATCTTCACCTCACCCAGATGGCTTACCTCCATTCACCGTGCACTTTTTTTTCCCAGGTTGCTCTTGTGAATTATGTTTGTTCTTATTAGTGCAAATTTTGTTGTTTTTTTTCCCATCAGTGAACCTAGGCAAAGGTTAATTGCTGCTTTTATTATTTTTTCGAACTGTTTTTATGAGAGATTATTAGTGACCTGGATGTTTTGCCTTTTTTTTTTCTTGCTTCATGTTACATTCCTCTCTTGTGAGGCTCATTTCCATTTGTTAAAGATTCCAAAGGAAATTGTTCGCATGGAGGGTACTCTGTGCTTGGTGAAAAAGTGATCGTGTCATATGTTGACCTCTTTAGCTGCAAATCGAGAACAGTCATTGGTAGTGTTCCTCACTCACATACACTGCCCAACTCATTATCTGAATGAGCGTTTAGTTCCCGCAGTAATGCTGTTTTTCCACTATGGTTATGAAAAAGGCTAGCATGTTCACAGTTATTGAAGCGTGCCTGCCCATTTCTCATTTTAATTTACCTGTACGTGTTTTCATATAGTTATATATGTCAGTCAACATGTGTTTGGTATCCTTACTGCAATGTTTTAGTTTGCAGTGGTAAGCAGCCCCAGGTCTTAGAACATAATTTTTCATAGACAGTGTTTTTTTTTTTTCCTGGTGCCTTTTAATTCAAGAAAATTCCATACACAAGACATCAATATCTGCCAGCAAATGGCGTGAATTTCCTCTTTAAGTTGATTTATTCTCCTGTAAGCTGCTTGTGGTTTGTCCACACCTCCAACTAGAGGGTATACCAAACTAAAATCAAATTACAGACAGCATCTGGGGCTGTAGCGCAAGAAGACCGTAATTACTTTCAAGGCATCTTGAACTCAATTTAAAAAAGAACCAATTAAATGTGAAAATTGCCTTTAGTAGGGAGAGTATCTGTATGTTTTTTGCTTGTTTTGTGATCTGTTTTTTGTGGTGTTTTCTGTGATGATTTAGAAATCATCCATGTTCAGTATGTGATTATCCTGCACCATCTGCTACCAGAGATACTGCTGCCAGAGAGAATTATCAGTGGAGAATTGCTGATCTGCATTTTACTAAGAGGTATCTCAGTTTTATTCTCTCAAAAAAATTGAAAGTTCTAAATTTGTTAAGTGACTTTGAAGGATGCAAGTGGGATGGAAATGGTTTTTCACTTGAGTCTGACCACATCAATTTGCATTTCCTCCCGGACAATTTCACTGATCCCAGGCCAGTTCTGTTGCTTGTCAAACAATCGTGCACACATTCATTTGCTGTTCAGAGTGGTTCAGGGATGTTGATCAAAAGAAGATGTTTTAAAGGGTCTGCTGTAAACATGACCCAAATGTAAGTTTTCACAAAATAAATACAATGACACTTGCTGCCTTCACTCATGTGCTCTTTTTATGTGTCAAATTGATAGGGCCTTGCAAAAGACTTGAATGAAACTCAAGAGATATTGAAAGGGTTCACAGCAAAAAGTTTGCTCACTTGAAACAAGGGCAGACAATCTCAAAAAAGGTTTACTCATGGAGTAGTTTATTTAAGTGACAATAGTACTCCTTTCACTAAAATGTTGAAACAGCCCAAGAGCTGTAGGATTGTGGGTAGTGAACGTGAGTGAAATGAGCACAAGGACACACACAGGATACCAGTGATGGAGATATCCGCATAGGCTCCCATTTTTCCCCGTCTCTGTCTGGAGAGCTAGTGATAAAGTACTGGTTCATGTTGTTCCCATTTCCCCTCGTCCCATTCTGTTTTTATATCCTTTTTACTGCCTTTTTATAACCCCTTATATTTTGCACAGTAAGCAGTTAAAGGCCAGGTCATCACACCTTGGGATAAAACAACTGCACTAATGACAAACATAGCAGTTTTATGAATGAATGTATGCCGACCAAGGCATTTAACAACTGCAGTTTCAAAGATGATGACTATGAAGCATTTTGACTAACAACCCAGTTGAACTACATGAAATTTAGGGGTGAATACAGAATTTGTGAGTGTGCATAAATGCATCTGCATGTACTCTTTCTTTGGGCAGCTTGCCAACAATTTAATGTCACGTGGACCCATTTTTCTCTGAAGGAACAGTGGTTGTGAGTGCATTATTTATGCCCTTGAGTAATTTTCCATTATGTTCATTGTGAAACAGACATGGAAATCAGCTTTGCACCTTGCCTGCCACTCCTTTTTTTTCTCCTCTGATGTTGAAAACCCCTCAAATCAGTAACCCTTGAGTGCTTCTTCAGTCATTGATAACGATGACTGAAATGCTTCACTTTTATTTCCTCCAACAAACTACCGCCCACACAGTGAAACTGAACAAACACATGAGCTGCCTTCTCGGCACGTGCAGCCAGGCTCAACAGCGCAACAACCCCTTCTTTTTCGTGGGTGGGGAACTGTAAAATCAGTAGACGCAGCTGGCCGGCCATGGGATCACAATAATGTTCTCCTTATTAAGACACGTACATTTTGCGGGAAGAAAAACGTGTTTAGGTTAGGTTAGGTCACAGCTGCCGAAAAGTGCACATTGCCCAGCCAGTGCTCCGCTCCCGACACGCCTCATAAAGAGAACAAACCGTTGCCACGACCCTATCCGACACATCCTGGAGTCTCAAGATGAACAGATTGTGGTGACTGATTTGCAGGTGGCCACCCGGTGATATCAGGTGAGGCTTGGGTCAATAAAATTTGCGCAATGCGCGGGGCCTAGTTCGAAGAAATTGTGCGGTTTGTTGACGGGAAGTCAGTTGTGTTTTCTCAGTGTACCCTATCGAATGTGCAGCATGTTCCTCCCCGTGTATGGGCAGATTAGGATGGTTCGGGGGGGAAGAAAGTCGAGTAAAATGATATTGAAAGAGTAGGACCGTGACGTCTATCCAAGGATCATATGCAACAACTCCATGCGGTATCGGCTACTTTACGGAGGCTGTAAAACGTAAACACCAAATGAGACTTGCCCTAAACATTTCATTTAGTTTCATTAATTTCATTTCACAGTCATTTAGGTAATTTCAACAGAAGAGCCTACTTAACACTACATTTCTGTTCCCTTTGAAATAAACCACCTGTATCAATTTACAATACAGTATTTTGCGGTCGCAATCCATCTGGCAATTAAGGAGACGAGATCATTTTATACAAGTTCAAGCTTTTAACAAAATAATGTTAATGTTTTTGTAACAAAGATAATGATCCAGTCTTAAAAATGTCCTGAATTGTTTTGCATGGGGATGTAATATAATCAGGGTGTGAAATACGGGGGTCTCAGGGGGTCCGAGACCCCTTGATTGACACTTGAGACCCCCTGAAAGCCTCAACAGCAAAATTTTGGGGGGTCTCAAAAAAATAGTTAAAAAGATTATTTGTCACTTGCAATTGTCACAAATCAAAAATGTCAAAAATGTCTTTTAACCCTTAAAGCCTGACAGACACAGCCTGCGTCCAAATTCACATCCCTTCTTCTTGGTTGAATTGCTCACGAAGTATTCATCGCTAACGAAGCTAGTTGCTTGTCTATGCAACGAAGTGTTGGCGAGAAAAAGTGTTGGCGAGAAGTGTTGACATCAAATTTAATCATAGTTACAATCTGCATACAGCTCTGCATCCATCTCCACGCCCATTACTCTTATTTGAATTACTCATGAACTCATCATTGCATAGATATGGAACACATATCACAAGAAAGAGTGGAACCGGAGCTTTGTAATGATGCTAGTCACATATTTGTACATACCGAAGTAATCACGTTATGAAGACAGATCAAACTTCAGCAAAGTAATATCTTTACTAATTTCTTCACCTATTTTCACACTCCTGCTTCTCAGTTGAATAAGTCACAAAGTCCCTATCGCTTCACAACGTACCGCATGTCAAAATAAACAGCAGAACTTACCCTTCCCGATATTAGTTGTTTCTCTGTGCAAGAAAATGAAATCACAGCAAAATCACAGCAAATTTATGAAATCACCGCAAATTTATGCATTGTCTCCAACATAGGGCTGACATTACATCCCACTTTGTATGAAAAAAAAAACATAATGTATTTACTTTTCATTGCAATGATTCAAAAGTTGTGGTCAAAAGACGTGTGCAGGTTTTCATAAAATAAAGCACATTGCATGGCAAACTTTGTTATGAATAATCGTCATACACGGATCCATAAGTTTTGTATGTTTGTTTGATGTTACCCCAGTTGCCAGATCGTCTATGAAGCACAATCTACACACTATCCACACACTACATACAATTACTTATTTACTTATTCATTTACTATCCACAACACCCACAGGTAGGTATGGGTAGGAGGGACCCCCTGATTGCCACCGGCTATTTCACACATTGAATATAACCATAACATGAAACATATTTCATAATTTAAGAATATTTGTGTTTTTCATAATTACAAATGGTTTATTCAGAAAAGCACTCAGAAACTACCTGAAAGTAGTAATCTATGTTACTTTTTATGAATACACATTTCTACAGAAAAAGAGCAGTATGCACTCTCTCTGTACGAATCTAACCAAGGGAGGCATTTTGGTAGCCCACAGTGATGATGGAAAACAGCCTCCCAGGTTTAAAATGCTGGTACAGTTTTTGTGCACCAATAATAAAATAAAATCTGGTGCAATACACAGAGCATCTCACAGAGGGCGCACTAGACGATGGGAAGTGTGTCACATGCTTTATTTTTTTTTTTTTAACAACTCCGGCAGTTGTTGCCTGAAAATAACCACCATTTCACAACCTCTGGGATTCCTTTATTCTTCTGAGAAGTCATGCATCCTGGCTGCACAATAGCAGTTGCAGCCTTTTCGACTTGCCTCTCAGCGCTGAGGGTTGGGGACAGGGTGGGTCACCCTCTGCACTCCGTGCCTATGACACTGCTCAGCCAAGAGGTGTTCCCAGACCTTCAGCTCACCTGGGCAATGACATCCCCCAAGGTGTGTCACCTCTGTAAGATGTCCCTGCGGAAGATGCTGGAACACAGCTGAGACCTCACACCTCGGTTGTTTTGACTGTTAGTGTGATTGTTAGAGCGGTTTATTTATAAGTTGTTGTTTTTTTTTTTTATTTCAGGGTAGCATTATCGTTATTGTAGCACTCTATTATACTTTGACACCTCTGTTAAAAATGTGTTACATTTTTTGGGCTGTGGTATTATTCATGTCATACTTTCAATAAGCGCTAGTGCACTTTGCTGTGTAATTTGCTCTGGGTGTAAGAATCTGGCAAATGAATGAAAGTAAATTCTGGGCAACCTTATGCCTTATTAATCCAGCTGGATCAAAGTGTGTGTCATCGAAAGCATGGTTAAAACCTCATTCCAAAGTGGCATTTGCAGGAAACAATAGAGACTGGTCAGCACCCCTTCAGCTCAGGCAACAGCAAGCGAGAGTTTAAGAGGCCCTCAACCAAAAATCACGGTTACATGCACTTCCTTACCTCAGAAAAGTCTCGTCACGTTTTTTTCCATGTCGCTAACCCTCAACCCTGAGATGAATCAACATCTGGAAAAGGGTCCATTTCAGTGGGATTTAGACCCTTTTCTGACATTCTGACAAGAGAATCAAGATGTTTTGGGGGGGGGGGGGGGGGGGGGGGCTCTAATGCTTAAGCAAAATTCTTTACTTGAAGAGCAACCTGCATTGATACAGTTTGGCCAAGAGATTTTGTCAGCATTTACATTCCTCAGGTGATTGGTCTCTGTCACATATGTGTGTAAATTTGAACACACACAAGGTTCACAGTCCAGGAATACCAGCTGGTATTATATACCATATTATATATAGGGTTCAATATTAAGGTGCCACACTATTAGACTGCATTAGAATTTTAATGGCTTCCTGGTGACAATCATCTCAGCTGAGCTCAACAAAGACCCCCCCTCCTGTTGGTGGGGGGCTGTGGGTGCTGTCACTCAAATGACAGGACATTGACAGACCCTCTCCTGCAGAGGGGGAAAGCTACGATAATATCTGGCCTCAAGCGTTTCTTCTCGGAGGAGTTTGATATGTGTCAGGGGAAATGAAAGAGTTTGCTTTCCGTTCGAATGACTCACATCTGCATGGTGCATAATGACCCCCAGCCCCCCCGTCACTGCTTTTATAACAAACAGATGCTTTTTGAATTTAAAAAACAAAACTGAGCAGACTTTTGCTTGAAATACCGAAAATTCAATGCTAATGTATGAATGTGTTCCAAATGAACATTTAATCTAAGGCTTCTGAAAAAGGAAATCGGTGACAGGCAAATTGGACTAACTTATGAGGACTCAGGCAAGAATTTACGCTCTGGAGTCTGACCAGTTCCTCAAACTGAGCTTTTGGTGATGGATTTCATCATTTGTGTCTTACAACTACGACTTGTTTTTTCCCCAAAATTAAGTAAAAGCTAATGTTACGGATCTTGAGTTCTGCTTGGATTATAGGTGTAGAATTACAGTATTTAACTGGATTGGAATGGGGTCTGATGTGTTTATGTCATGAAATCAGTCACTTATGGTAGGTATTGTGTAATGAAGTCCTTGGGTAGTCTCTCTGGAATGGGCAGAAATGATGGGACTTAAAGCAGTCCTGTGACCGGAGCTTACCAGCCGTTGGTATGGGATCAGTTTAAAAGGGGATGGCAGCACTGCCAAGAATTTCAGCATTTTGTCTCGGGAGGTTTCTCTGTTTCACGGAAACCAAGACCCCCAACATAAAGAAAGCGAAACCCATCCCTACATTCTACCACACAGAGGGAGGCATGCGGGGTAGGGAGATGGGTTGCGTAACAAGTCAAACAGGGTTGAGGAGAAAAGAAGGGATGAGGAGTAGGAGGGAGGGAGGGAAGGAGGGAGGAAGAACAGACAGAGGAACAGGGGAGAGGAGAACAGTGCCAAAGAGAAAGAGAGGTAATGAGGAATAATGGGTGGCTGGGGTCGGGAAATGAACGCGAGCAGATGGAGTCCACAGTCAGGCCTTTGTTGTGTTGTGTGGAATAAGTGCGCGGGCCTCGTTCTGTCCTCCTCTCCCTGGATTAGGCCGTCTGCTCCCTCTGACGCCATGCTGAGATTGATTTCACCGGGAGGGAAAAGACCATGAAACTTAAAAAGTGTTTTGGGAAGAAAATCTACGTGATCTAATGTTGTGCTTTTTTTAGAGGCTTGGACACGGCAGTCTTTTCTTTTCTGTGGTTTAAGTTGTCTACCTTCACATCATTACAAATGATGATGAAGATAACAATTGGGGACAAGTGTTGGAAGATCAGGTTAGAGACCCTGTTTAAAGTGATTTAAAGTGACCTAGGTTACATTATTTTTAATTTATTCTTAATTTAAAATTCAGTGACACCTGATGAACAGATTTGGTCTACAGTTACATTATTCGGGAAGGAGTCGACATTCTTAGTACTTAACTCCACAGAGTTACACAATGTTTTGAAGCATGTTATATCTCCAAACAGCTCCTTTGTACAGAATTAAAACAACATCCATCTGCCATAGTTCGTAACTGCATACAGGCTTCTTTACTCACACACAAACAGAGTGTATGATTGGAATAGTGGTGAAGCTGTTCAGTGTGTCCCCCTTTCCGACTGTAGTGGTACCGCAATGGTTAACTACAAGCCAAGTCTGAGAGCTTAATACTATTACTGTAATGTTGTCCATATTGAACAGAATGGAAATTGCTGATATACAACAGACATTGATTGTTTTTTTCTTAGAAGTGGCAAATTTTTATGCTTCACTGTACATGGAGAAAGGAGAAAGAATTTGGCCACTGATCCTGAGCTTATTGGGTCCTTTCAGTTCATTACCACTATGCAGAGCACTGCAGTTAAATCTCAAATCTTCAAAGGTAACAGGAGATTGATGTGAAGCCATAATAAATCTATCCCCGGTGCAAAGTCAGTAAGCATTCCAAAGAAAACAGAATTCTAATACATATATTCCCCTTTGTGTGTGTGTGTGTGTGTGTGTGTGTGTGTGCTTCAGCAAGTTGGCTTTGTGGGCAAAATTGGTTCTTTGGGACTTTGGTTCCAAACCTACATGGAGACTGGAGTTCCCTAATTTCTCCTCAGCCCCATGTAACCCCACCAGCAATTGTTGTTCTGCAAGGAGGCATGTGCCTCCTCTGAACACAGGGAGGGGAAGTGCCAGGAGAGGAGAGCACATCATTATGTAACAATGAGTGATAAATCATGTTCTTTGCCATTACAAAGTAACCTCCCTCAGCAAAACATAACCAGAAATTCACACAACAGCATCTGTCTATAAAATCTGTGGGTCTCTGAGGCCTATGCTGTTCTTGTTTTGATCCCACCCCTTGAAGCTCCTCCCTCACCAGCCCCAACCGTTCAGTGATTAAATTCAGGATGCATGTGCTGTACCTCCCCATGCATCGGGTCTTTGGGACAGCACCTATTGTGCTCACGGGCGACTGCAAAGGGTTTGCCTCACATGAGGCGGAGCGGTAAAGATTACGTAACGGTTTTATGTAATCCGCATTAGAGCGGGGAGTGACTGACAGCCTAAAGCTGCAGCCGTCGGCCACATGGACGCCACATAGCCCAGCGCGTCGGCTGGGCCCGTCGTGCGCCGCCAGCAGGTCACAGAGCCTCTGTGACAGGGAGACACACCCTACAGAGAGGGGGCGTCAGCACCCACTCCTGTTACCAGTCACACGGAGAAGCAATTGTTTGTTCTGCCAGTTGTCAAGTGTGCACATCATGTTTCCACAAGGATAAAAGCAGTTGCTGTGTATGGTAACAGAGCCGCCATGTTACAAAGAGCATGCCCATTGGGATAATACATTCTATACAGAGAGTTTGATCTCTTCATCTTAACTGCCTTTATTGTCTAAGGTATCAGATTCAGCCAACAGCATCATCGTTGTTTTCAGTTTCTATTGACGTGTAGCTTAGTCAGTAATAGCTCAGATGTGGCTTCACATAGGGATATCACATGATACTTTCTTCAAAGGAATCATATCATAAAGTCAACACACTCCTCTGGATTAAGCAGTGTATAACATATGCATAATGTATTGCCTCCTGGCTGGCATTAAGATGCCTGGTTTTTTCATTGATTTCCATGGCACACATTACATTGTTTTACTTGCTGACCTTGATGGTAGAATATGTGGTGTGATAGTTTTGAACCAAAATATGTTTTGTGTTTCTGTGCTTAGTAATGCTATACACTGCTGGTCCCATTTCCAGACTGGTCATAACCAACACTGTCACAACCCAAGTGTTGTTCTGAAAATCACCGCTACCCGAAACCGACATGGTCATCTCCAACATGCTGCTGTCATGAAAACCATTGTTGTAAGGAACCAATATGATCAAAACCAGGGGACAATATTTTGGGGGGATTTTTTTAAATGGATTTTCAAATTTTGTACATCTCTGTTTCATACACATACTCTTCCATCTATTCCATCTTGATTTTCTTTTTTGTACTTTTTTTATCATTTTTATTTACTGACTTCATTTTTTAAAATTTTTTTCCCAGCATTGATTTTAGCAGCGACATTGCCAGAGACATTGCCAAAAATCCTGCAGCCAACATGTGATAAACAGAAAGCGGGAACATTTGAACGTGTTGCTTTCATGCCAGACTCACTGACTGATCCTCATCAACGCCCTCTTTCACCTTTACATGTGTCATGCTTATAGTCGTTACCTGTTTTTTAGCTGTCCTCCATATATATATACAGTGTATATATATATATATATATATATATATATATACATATATATATATATATATATATACTCCATATATATTCACCTGCATCCACTGTGTTTTGCTTGAAGCTTTGTTTGAGCAAATGTCTGCAAATCGCACAGACACTAAGGCTCCAAATGCTCTCTCATCAGGAATATTAGCATTTTTATTCTTTTGTTATACACTCCAGACTGATCTCTTCCTCACAAAAACATTTCAATTTTCATCTCAATCAGGAGAGATTACATGTATTCAGGGTGTATAATTGAACACATTCGTTTTTCCATTTTGTCATGTGATCTTTTATATGCAGGTCTACTTCTCAACACCACACTCACTGTAGATGAATATAGTGTTCATTGAAAAGATGGTTTTGTCAGCCTGTTTTATATTCAGAAGCTCCAAGATGTCAAAACAGGATAAAGATAGGCATGTGTATTTCTCACAGCGTAACTCCACAGTTAAACAGAACACTTCGTAGAAATTAACATCAAGCACTTAAATAGCAAAATGTAATAATACATGTATGGTTAGCTAAATCATGATTTACACAATTAGTACATTTACATTTACATTTACATTTTATGTGCAACTCATGTGTATTATGTGTAATAGATTCCCCAGCACCATAGAGAATAAATAAACTGTATGAATGCAAATTAAGGAAGTTTGAATGTGTTTTCCAAGATTGCATAATATGCTCATGTGTAATGCATGCCCTCATTTAATAGCCTGCTTTCATTGGCGCAGTTATGTAAGTTTATTTGAGGCAGGGCTGGATTCCTTAACTTGTTGTCCAACTGTTCTTGTCAGTCATGTGTGCAGTACCTGTAGCAATACATTTCAATTTCATTTCAACATTTCAAATACCAACGTTTGTTTTTTTTTTTTGATGCATCACTAACTGCCTGAATGACATTCAGATCAAACACTGGATTCTGTGTGTGAGTGTGTGTTTGTATGTGTGTGTTAGGAATGCAGATGAACTGGATTCTGTGTGTGAGTGTGTGTTTGTATGTGTGTGTTAGGAGTGCAGATGAACTGGATTCTGTGTGTGAGTGTGTGTTTGTATGTGTGTGTTAGGAGTGCAGATGAACTGGATTCTGTGTGTGAGTGTGTGTTTGTATGTGTGTGTTAGGAGTGCAGATGAACTGCATTGTGAGGCAATGTTATTGAGCCACAGGCCTTGGGTTTGCTAATGATATGCAGTTTTGCAATATGAGATACAATTTTTCATCACGTTCTGTAATGGAAAAAAAAATGCTGTTCGTTTCTAGAGAATAAAAAATGGGGGGGGGGGGGGGGGTGGAGTGCAGAAGAAGAGTGCTGCTCTTTAGCAAGCTTTACGGTAAGCAATGACCTAATGTCAGCAAAGGCTGGGGTTCCCTGAGGGCAAGCTGGCTGTCTGCCAGGGTTGTGAATAGAAACACTTTATGTAAGCCAGAGAGCGGGGAATGTGGAAATAGGTTGGAGAGGGTCTGCTCGTTCCACGTGACCACACTATATTTATTGTAGCGCTTCAGACGGGCCGTGCAAACGCTGCACGTTTCTGTCGGGGCCCGGGACACGGCTAAACCAGGGGATGGCATTCCTGGCGTTCCAGGAGTTTCCACTCAAGCTAAACGCTAAACCTGTTCCTATGTTTCCTTATTCATATGCTCTTGAAAAATAACCACAGATCTGTTGCAGCTCTTGTTATCTTCCTGAAATGTGAAATATTGTTTTGTTTTTTTTGACTTGGATGAAGTCTGTACAGATCCTTATATTCAGTATAGAGAAGAATATATATTACACATCGTCAGTTGTTGCTGAAGCTGATTTTCTAAGTGCAGTACTTGCCATTTGCAGTATTTTTGGATTGTAAAATGGCACAGGATATGAATACAACTCTCCATTAAAATCCTAAATGGTAAGTGTTAAATAACAGCTTATCATCTGCAAAAATGCCAGGAGGGATGAACCACGAGAATAAAATAAAAAAAATTTAAAAAATGGCATGGCCATCTGGCAGAGTATATGGCACTAAGTTGCTGGCAGCACGCCATGCAGAAATGGCCATTACATCTTTGTTATATGAATGGAAGATGGTATTTCTTGGCAGCTGCAGTAAAGCTAATTAATAGCGATGCCAGGTTTCTATTTTAATTGTGCAAGTAAATTAATACCCTTGACACTGTGCGCCTATAGAGAAAACGTGGACTTAAAAGGAGACAGAATAATGGCTACCCTATTCTAGAATGAGCACCTACGGATTTACAGAACAACCCTGGAGAACGAAGGGAGCAAACGACCACGAGGGAGGGTTTTTACAACCGTTGAGTTCTGTATTTAATTTAGTTATATGTACAGTGTCACACTAGACCAAATGCAGCAATTATACTGTCTCTGTATAAAATTTTTGTGTCAGAATAGTGTTAGTCTTAAGTGCTCAAATTTACATTCAGATGAAAATCCTTTGAAACATCCTTTCAAGTTCACAATCAAAAAGCCCCCCTTAGTTGCAGTCTTTATCAGATGCTCATTAAATCCCGAGGAAGCACATTTGTGTTTAAACATGTCTGTTTAAACCTGTAATCTTTAGCTTCCTAATAAAGCATGACTATGTATATATTTATATAGCAGCAAATGCCAATCCACTGTCCAGTATTGTGCAATCACATTAAAGCTGGCAGGCAACTTCGGCTTTTAAAAATATACTTGCTTGATAAGGTCATGCCAAAGGTTCTGTGAGAGAAAAGAGCATATAGGGAAAAAAAAACATTATTGAATCAAACCATACCAATGTATTCACGTGAAGGGAACTACATGAGGGACGTGCACAAGGCACTGCCATAAGCACAATACTGCCCTTCAGCAGCCTGTCCTGCATGCTAACTTCCTACAGCACTCAGAGATTATCCCTTAATAGCTTGGCATTCCAGGCCAATACCCCAGGGATGGTCCCTGCCCCCGAGGATTTTACCTGGAAGCCAGGGAAGATAGAGCTGGTGTTCTCGAGAGGCAGGGATTTCTGTTGCTGAGGCAACGGCCCCTCGGCTTGGGCCCAGTGTTGTTTTCCGTAGGGGTGTATCTTAACTTGTTATCAGGGAGGTCATCACTTATTTTAAGGCATACACGCTATACAGTCTTAGAGAGCCTTTTTTTCAGATTCTTATTGTCACCAGTTTGTCGTTACACTGATTCAGGGGTCATTGTCCATCCATAGTGCCTTTTCTCTTTCATGAAGGACGTTGGGTTGACATCACTGCGGCCGCTGGTTACAATGAAGTACAGTGGCCTCATGAGTCTCTAAATTGTTTGTGGCATTGTAAACACAGTGGCGGTAATCTTTTCCATGCACGAAATGAAAAAAACAGACAGAATTGTTATATAATCAGGAAACCAACAATTTAGTTTGTTTATTTTAATTTTAGAGTATGAGAGGTTAGAAACTATTCTGTCACAGCACTGTAGAGTCCACAATATTACATGTTTTATAGCTGCCCTTGGTATATTTGTAATTACAGTTGTCACAAATGGGATGGCAGGTATGCCATCCTCCAAATTGTGGGTTGTCGGAGAATGGTTCCTCCATATCTATGCAAAACTTTTCTGGGTTTCCTACAGAGATAACCACAATGACTGTGAGGTTTCAGTACTAACAAATATTTACTTCTTTCCCATCTAATCTAACCTCATTTTAAGGCAGAATTTAGATTAAAATGTCACATGGCAACAAAATAAATGGCCAGTCTTTGATCATTTGAACTTTCTTTGTTATCTTCTTCTCCATGTTAAATTTCCTTCTGCCATATGTCATCATAAATTTTCTGGTTTCCCTACTAAAACGCCTTGCAATTGGTCTCACCTCATATTCAGCCAATAGCCACAGCTGTACATTATTGTGGATAATTTGAAAAGAACATCAACAACAAAAATAATAACAGTTCAAATTTCAGAACCAATAATAATGTTCACATCCAATGCTTTTGAAGAAGACATAAAAAGCCGAAACATTACACAAAATTACACAAAACTAGATGACCACATTAAAGCTAGCTAGGCTGCTAATTCATATTTACAGTCCAACAGAGGACATGCGCACAGCCTTAAATTTCCAGGTGTTGGGAAAAAAGAAGCATAGATTAATAGTATTAGCTATTGAAGTTGTATCCGGGCACTCTAAAAATGATTTTATTACCTGGTGAAATAAAAGCACGGTCTGCAAACTCATGATGACTGAAACAAAAACGAGCAACAAAACAATTCAGTCTGAACGGCCTGCAAAAATTCATCTCAATTACATTTCCCTCACTTCCAATGAATACTTCATTGTGTGGTATGTTTACTAAACAGCTTGCAAAATTACAACATAGGTCACATAATACCCAGCATCATTTACTAAGCCACTACTTGTGGCTTTGTTAAAACTATCGTTAAGGCTTTCAAAATGGGTTGTGAGTTAGCCAGCAACAGTGTGCTAGCAAGTTGCACTGTCAGCTACGTCTAATGTTAACTATACCTACATTAAAAAGAGTTCTGATCTTTAGAGCATTATTTTTCCAACACTTCTGAACAATTTACACATTTAATTCTGTCCACACATCATGGAAGAAGAAGTGAAAAGTGAGGTTACCTGGAAAAGACATTTAAATACATAACTGTACACAGTAGGTGATTTGTTAATTTTTAACAGGGGGGATAGCAGATGCATATGCAGCACACTCTCTGCTGCTAACTAGGGGATGGCAGGTTAACAGGGGGAATGCATTTTGGTCATTTTGCTAACAAGGGGGATAGCATCCTCCCTCACCCCCCCTCTCAAATCGCCTACTGTCTGTACATATCTATACATTTACATTTACATTTACATTTACATTTACATTTATTCATTTAGCAGATGCTTTTATCCAAAGCGACTTACATAGGTTACAGTTCTTTACAATGTTATCCATTTATACAGCTGGATATTTACTGAGGCAGTTGTGGGTTCAGTACCTTGCCCAAGGGTACAGCAGCAGTGTCCCAGCGGGGACTTAGAAACAAATAATTGTATGTTAAAACCTCTCTATACATGATGGTGTACATACAGTATGCAGTTCTGCATACCTGTCCGGATCCTCAAGGATTCACCTTTATACATACTGTTAAGACATCATATGACCAAACCCCCTGACAGACAAACAATACATCCATCATTCTCTTCTTTCATACTACATCCTTTCACATGCTTAGTGTCATGTGAGCTGCAAAAAAGAATTAAAGAGCCACTGAGTACCGTTGTTTTCAAGTACTTGAGTTTGTTGAGTTTCTGTGAGGTAGTGTCTGTCAAATTGATTTAGTCCAACTTTGCTTTATTTTAACATTAATAATTGTAATACCGTACACAATTTTTAGAATGGCTTACATTTCATTGTACCTGTGAGAAAGCGGTTTTTACAGTGCAACCGTTTTTTATACTGCACATACTGAACAGATAATGTGAAAAAAAGAACATATAACAGGAATGTTGATGTTCAGTTGAAACAAATATAAATCGCAATAATGGAATTCTTACTGTCTATAATGTAGCCTGACCACAGACGTACCTGGAATGCAAGATATGTAGCCTTAAGCTGAATTTATCTCTCCCCTATTGTGAATTCTATTTAAATTCAGATCGTACTTATAAAGTACAGAGCATGACAGCATGACAACATTGTCAATATTGAATTGCATTCATAAGTTATTTAATTAATTGTCACCTATTTATTTACAATGGAAGTTATGTTTTAAGCAGCTCTTGTAGTCATGAACTATACAAGGATAACACCATTGAATCAATGAAGACTAGAGACTTCCTTTCAAGCAGGCAAGAAGAATTTCTGTCGTATTTGTTCAAAACGGTTTGATTCATTTTTTTCCCTTTTTTTGTACAGATACTTCACTTGATGCAACAGTTTTAGAGTATTACTCTATTTTATAAGAGTTTTTCAAATCATCTTGAATATTTCAATTGTGGTGCTAAAAAAATAAATGGCATTATTTGCCAGAGGAGATGCTGCTCATGCTTTTGAGTATGAGGTCCGTCGGCCTCCACTTCGCTGGAGCCATGAAGTAACAGGCACGAGGCCCTGACGTGCTGCTGCATGACTGGGGCCACGTTTCATTGGGCCACATGTGCCTTCTCTGTATAAATTACAGGAAGAAAAGCAGCTACTGTAGAGGCTGCATAGCGGTACGGTATGTGCACCGCAGCTTAAATGACCCGCAGCCTCGGGGTCTTGGCTTTGATTGGCAGGTGGATGCTGAGGTGACGACAGCCCGGACCGCAGTGCCTCATTCCCGGGTGAGACCTTAACACCCCCCCCCCCACCACCCACTCCGTCTTAGCCCTCCAGGTGTCCTGCACCTTTGTGTCACGGGTCACCTGAGTCACTCCACCACCACCCCCCCCCCCCCAAAATGCAAAGAGCTCCTGGGTGATTTACTGTCTGGTTAGCTCCCAGTCCCATCTGGGCTGTGAATGGCGCGTGCCCCCAGACCACCGCCCCATGCCCCACGCAGTCGCTGCGTGTCTGTGAATGGATTACGTGGAAGTGACGAAAGGAGGCTTTTATTTATGGACACACAGCTCCCACAGGCGGACACCCCCGGGCCCCCCCCCCCTACTCGCTCACTTACCCACAAGACAAACGCCGACACACGCGCACACGGCCAGGCATGAGGAGGTGGTGGGTGGTAAGGCCCCGACGGGTCAACACGGGTTGCAGGGTCTCATTTTTCAGGAGCATAGAAGGGAGCTCTGTCATGTAGTGGAAGTCGCACTCAGAGAGGGAGAAGAAGAAGTTGCTTGTCATGTCAAGGGCTGAGAATAGTTAATTACTGTCAGCGTATGTCTGTATGAAAGATAGTCTGCTGCCTTTTTAATAGAGCATGTTATACATCAATGATATATATTATATATACATTATATATATATTTATATATATATATATATATATATATGTATATATATATATATATATATATATATATATATATATATATGTATGTATATATACATTTTATATATATATATATATATATATATATATATATATATATATATATATATGCATGTCAAATATATGTCAGACATCTCTATGCATAGACCCACTCAAACAGACCACCTCACTTCAGTGCAGTTCAGCTCCTGCTAAACTCCTCTGAGCGCAGGGTCTCAATGCCGGGTTCTGAAATTCGTCTTAATTTTACAAACGTGAAATTAACATTCGGTCTTTTCTAAAAAAGAGGGCAAGTCACCCTCCCGTCCTCATTTAAACCGAGAGACCCCAACCACGCGTTGCTCTGTGTGCTGTCAGCAAGGAGGGAGTGTGACTGGGGCCAGAACAGAGAGCAGACACAAGAGCTCTGATTAGAGGCTGACTGTGTGGGAGTGCATGGCAGGAAGAGAAGGGGGAACTGTGGGGGGGGGGGGGGGTTGGGCGCCTGAACAACAGCCACAGCAGAACATTCCCTGTGGATTTTCAAACTTCAAGTTAAAATAGAGATTTCTTGGATTGGGAGAACATGTAGCATTTTTCTTTCAGCACTTTCTTTAAGATCAGACATTCTGGAATGAATTATGGGTCCGGTTCCGCAGAGGTTTGTTTGTGTTGCAATGTGTTTTCATTACAAAGACCTTCAGTGTGTGTGACAGCGAAACTTATAGGCCTCTGTAGGGGATTCCCGAACAAGGACAATGGTGAAAGTTGACTCACTAAGCTGTTTCTTCACTGATTCAAAAACAGAGAGTCAATCATCATCATCATCCTTCGGCCGCAGCCGAGATACAGAGAGTCAAAGTGCTACAGTGTTTTGTAGGGAAAGTTTCACTAATGCCCATAGCAAGAGGTAACCACAGGTAACCAACATGCTATCGTAGCAGGTTTGTTATACAAATGTGGTGAAACCACTTTACTCTTATGAACAGTGTACCATAAAAAGTAATAATGTTTTGGTACATAAAAACAACCATTTCACTGACGGGAACTAATAATGAATGTAATAATGTAAGACTGAAGTGTGGCTCATGTAGACCACAGTCACTTATCCTCCATTTGGGGCAGCAGTATAGCATAGAGTAGGACGCGTAGCCAAAAGGTTGGCGGTTTGAGTCCCCACTGGGGCCCCGCTGTTGTACCTTAGGGCAAGGCACTTAACCCACAATTGCCTCAGTAAGTGTATAGCAGTATAAATGAATAACATTGTAAAAAACTGCAATTGACGTAAGTCACTCTGGATAAGAGCATCTCCTAAATGCCAATAATGTAATGTAACTCTATGTGATACTGATGTGCATAACTCTGCCAAGGCTACACAGCTGTTGCATTTGCTAACTAAGCAGTGCTTAGCATGAGCATTCTCGCTTCCCTCATAAACACCACTCTCAAGGAGGACCGAGAGGGGTGTTCAAGGGGAAACTCAACACCGCTTTTTTTGTCTGTCAATCAGACCATCTAACAGAATCCCAAAAACAGATGGTCTGATGTTTCAGACTCCTACACTTCACAGCTAAGGACATTCCTCTGAAAGATGGCCGCAGACACACTGAAGTCCTGTGGAGTCCGCACACAAAATGGCACCAAAGTATGAGGGGCAATTGGGGAAAAAGGGATCCTGCGGGAGTGTAATTTGTAAAGCAGGAATATTAACTGCACAGGTGGTGAGACACAGTGGGAGATAGAAACTGCTGATTATACCACGGTTTCAGAAGCTCAGTTCTCTACCCTTGAAGCGCAACCTGTTTGCGGTTAGATTTGAGATATCAAAGCATGTCGTAATGTTTGCTCATTTACATTTACATTTACATTTATTCATTTGGCAGGCGCTTTTATCCAAAGAGACTCGTACTGTCGAGGTGCTTTATTTCACTCGGGCGAGTGTGGATGTGTGTAAGACTAGTTTCTTTTCAGTTGTCCTTTTTGTTGTTTTCCTCTCCATTTTGAAAGAGGTGACCGTTGTTAACATTGTTTCTTTGAGGCAGTAACATAAACATATGGCTCCTGCGAACGGCCCTTGGACCTTGGCAGCCAGCGCAAATATTACGACCGTCACAGGAGGCTTTCGCTTTGCCTCAGCTGACCACAGACGTACCTTGAATGCAAGATATGCATTTAATGGCATCTGAATGTTATGTTGCTAATAGGTTGACACATACCATGCAGAGGTTTTTCGCGTTACAACTTTTTTCCCAACACAGCGATTCTCTGTGTGGGTAAACAGCCTCAGAGTCATGTAAGGACGCACCCAACCACTTGGGAGTTCAAGGGACTAGAAAAAAAAAAAACATAGCGCTGGCTTTTTCCAGGTACAGTATATTCAGAACAAGATGGCCTTCATGCGAAAAATATTGTCCTTATATGCACAGCATTGAATGAAACAGCATAAAAGCCCTCCAAACCCCAAACTTAAACCTCTTCTTTTGATGTTGCGATCTGGGACAAATGAACTTTCACGTTCATTCTATGTTGTTTAGGTCCCTGAGTTTTGGACACCTGAATAGAGAACACTCATGAACAATCTTTGTCCTCTGTTCTGATCTCCTTATGCTGTGAGAACACCCAGCTATTTTGTATTCTAATTTTCACATCTCCATGAAAGAGAAGCTTGTTTGCAATCTCTTGCTTCATTTAAAAATCAAATTTTCATCAAACAAACCTCTGGGCACTGGAAGATGATAAATAGAATAATTGTTTTTTTAATCAGATTATTGTCAATATTTATTCAACACAACAATGCTTTCTCTGTATTTATTAACATTTTTTCAGCTTCACTTACATGAACTGAGGATCAGAAGAAATCGCAGGACTGACTGATTGTAATGCTGATATTGCAGGAAACTGAGGACAACATGTCTCCAGCAAATGCATGAATAATTTAATGTCATTAATGCAGGTGAATGTCAAAAGGTGTAATGGGAGATGTTAGTACTATATACTGCATTGTTTACATATTGGACATATTCTGCATGATAATGATACTCTGTATGTTCTGTTTTTTTCCTTTTCTTTATACTTGTCCATACAGTCCTTGTCTTGTTGAATTTCTCCTTATATCTTTAGTATTGTTCTTAAAAACAACATTGTAGAACTGGCTTGGTATGGCCATCAAAACATTCCCACCAGGACTTTTCTTTTTATACTGCAGAACTACATTTCTTTCCCTTTTGATGTATTGAACATGTATTACATATATTCTTCTGTATATGTTTTTTTTTCCTCTAATGGTGTCTAGACACTATGAAAACATTCCAGTTGATTGAAACCTAACCTCACATCATGTGTGGTATGAACACACACCGGTTTTGATCTTGCTGGTGAGGGCCAAACCGAAATTTCAGGACAGAAACTTCTCTGGTCCCTCAAAGGCTGCACATTAAACCATTATTATTGTTATCGTCTCCACCTGGACGTAATTGGCAGTGGCTTGCTGTGCTTGCGGCCCTGTACTCCCAGCTTCTGTCTTTCTCTCATGCAGGAAGGTGTGTGTCTCTGTGACTATCTGCAGGAACCAGAGGCTGCCTTTGATAATTCACTGAGGACCTCCACCGGTGCCTGTGGCATGTGCTGTAAATATTCCCCCCCCCCCCCCCCCCCCCCGGATTGACGTGTTGGTTTGAGTTTCCCTCTCCAGCTGCCGTTTCCCCTCGGGTAAATTTTACCACCATCAGAGACCACAAAGGGTGTAAAAAAGAAGAAGAGAGGCTTTGAACATTTACAGTGTTGTTGAGGAAGTGCAACACTGAGGCTTGCTATTCTGGAGCTCCACATTCATCGGAAACAATGGTCAACACCAACAAGGTCAAATTAAGGTGAAGGTGATCATGTGTTTGCATTAAATGTTTCTCTCAAAAGCTTAATTATATTGTTAATAATCAGAATACAAATAAAATTTATGTTAATGCCATTGCAAGCTAGATTACACAAAGTGTAAAACTCTGCTGTGAATTGATTGTATGCTATAGAACCCCCCCCCCCAAAGTCATCGCAGAGCCGACGCTAAATTAAACGGTAAGAAGGACGAAAATATTTGCTCTGGGAGGAGGGTGTAATGTAACGGCAGGTCAAGTGCTTGTGGTCTTAACTAAGTCCCTTCAAGATAACCTAAAACACAGCCCCGAGCTTTGGGAAGCATGTCTGCCATTGTGTGAGAAGCGGCAGAGCACCGGCATGTAATCCATGCATTACCAGCTTTTGTATGCAGACTGACAGCCTGGGAGAGAGGAGAGGAGAGGAGAGGAGCCCCCCCCCCCCACCTCCCCCAACCCCACACACCCCTCCCCCCCAGGAGAGGGAGAGCAGGGCGCGTTCAAGGACAGCACCGGCTGTTTAGTCTAGCCAGCGTGGCCTGTCTGCCACAACACGCCCGCCAGACGGTCAGCGGGGCGGGAGCATGTGCCGAACGGCTCGGGCAGACGGCTCGCTCCCTGGCAGGGCGGAGGAGCGGATGGCAAAGCCCGCTCATATGCATGGTAAAGACGATGCCCTGTCGGAGACGAGCCCCCTACTTTGTACATCGAAAGCTCTTGGTTTTAAAAGGAAGAGCACATGAATGGTTGATAAGAGGGGAGAAAAGTCTCCGATGGCCCCTGGTGCATTCCAGTTCATGTCGCAGCCTGGCTATATCGTATTTCAATGGCAGGGGGTGGGGGGTGGGTGTTGAATTCTGTAGCCATATTGATTGGAGACCATGAATTACCACGGAAGGCCCCATCGTACAGGAACCGGATCCCCCAGCTTCCCACAGTAAAGGCAACACAGGAATCTTTTAATCTTTTAATTGCCCCCCCCCTTCCCCATTCAGTGCAACTCAAATCCTGGGCCATTGTCTCTGTAAGTCTCACTGGTTCTTGGAAGCCACCGTGGAACTCACTTTTGTCTCCTCTGTTTCCCTTGGAAGCTGATGAACTAATATTTGCATGTGCAAGAAATCTGACGCCCAGTGGTAATATGCATCACCATAGTACTGTGTAAGCACTGCTGCCGTTGACCACAAACCTATGTTCATACATTTATTACCACTGTACACAGGGTGTGAGAGAATGATTGACAGGCAAGATAATACTTCAAGATCTGGATTGTCACCGAACTTACTGTACAATTCCTATTTGTGAATGTATGTTTCTCTCTGACTATGTGGGGTGTGATATAATCTTTCCGAAGTTTTTAATTTCCCAGCGGTTCAGAGATAACTTGTTGTGGCCCGGGGCAAGCCAGAAATGTGTGGAGCGTGCATGGGGAAGTGGGGCTCTCTCTCCCCTGTGGGCTGAAGGATGGGTCTATTTGTGGAGCCGTTTCTGGATCCGTCTGTCACAACATCCATCAAGACCAGCCTGTGGAGCGCCGGGGTTTGGCCCGTCTCGGTGTGAGGAGTCTCTGAGCACGAATCTGGAGCACCGGCAAAAAAAAAAAAAATATTAAAAAAAAAAAAACAGAATGGGGAGAGACGGCCAGCGATGGTGTGCGGCGGCACAGCTTCAGGCAAAGGCATTATTGCCAACGGTGCATCACAACACTTGAAAAAATGATGTTTGGACACTAATATTTTGTAATCAGAGATTGAATTTTTACACTGGGGTGGGGTGTGGTTTTTTTTTTTTTTGAGAGGCCCCTATTGCCCTCACTCGAGGGGGGGGGGGGGGGCGAGCTAAACCGTGTTGATGCGATTGGAATGAGAGGAACTGGGGCAGATGGAATGTGAAAGACCGTGTGGGCAGAGTGTGAAATGAACAAATGCGTGGCGGAGCATGCATGTGGGAAGGCCTCTCAAATGACTGTATAAAGCACATTATGGCCGCGCTCTTCCTGGCTCGTAACCGGCACGGTCGGTGCCAGAAATTGCCTCTGCTAGAACGAAAGCACGGCCTCGCACAAGAGCCTGTCCGCTGTTCCACGTAGCCACCCGCGGTTTAACAGCGTATATTTGTGAAACTGAATGAGCCGACATGATTTCCTTAAATTCATATATGTACTGTATGGTACCTGTGCCTTTAGGTTCACAATAGGAAAAAAAAAAAAAACGCATGAAGTGATGTCGAAGTCACCCTCCTGTGCTACTTACGGGAACCACTCGGAAAGGCCAGCTTGGGAATTTGTGTCACAAGTGAAACATCCCTGTGAAATGTGATTTATTTTGTACTCTGCAGCACAGCAAAAAGCAGGGAGCGACAATTGCTCTGTAAAACAATGATTAAAACATTTAATTCATCTTAACTCTGGGCCTTCCACATAAATCTGTCTTTTGACGGCAAGGTTTTTAGTCAAGTGTGGCAGTGGTCTCGCATTATGTGTATAACCCTCCCCCTGACCTGGATAAGTGTTTTCTTGCTGAAAAAAAAAGAAAAAAAATCCCACAAAGCTGCCCAATGGTCCGTCCTGTTGATTGATTACAAGGAAACTACTGTTTCCCCAGTCAGACTCCGGCTTGATCTAGTTCTCAGTTCAGCGTGATATCATGCTGCTTCTCCTGTAAGCAGGTCACCTGCAAGGCGGGGATGTGGGGATGTACAATGAAACTGTGCCATAGTGTTCACCATCTCAAACCATGGCTCCATGGCCTGGTCTCATTGCATCTCTGACACCCTGACCTCTGCAAACTGACACCTCGCCTATAATTTGGCTTTTTGCTGAAACGTTAGCCGGATGCCTGAGTTGTCCCTGAATGTCCACACGGGATCTCCCACACAGGTCAAATAGCCGTCTGCACACCTCGAGTATCAGGTTGTTTCCTGTTACATTTTTTTTTTTTTTGCAAAGGCAAGGTCAAAGGCCAAAGACAGGAGGGGCTAAATATACACATAGGTAGCCTAGTTTCTGCCCTCTTTGACTAGCTTAGGTAAATGAATGCTTTTCCACCCTTCGTTCCAATTTCCCCCGTCCCATGCAGATCTCTTCACATTCTGCCCCAGAAGAGACAACAGTGCCAGACAGTGGCAGGTGGTGCTGGGATAGCAAGCGTCCGCGCACAGTGTGAGCAGGGCAAACCCTCAGCCCAGGCAGGGTGCTGTGTCCTTGGGCAAGGCCAAATCCCTGCTAGCAACGGACTCAGCATTCCAGCACAGCCAACCCCTGGGACCAGCCAAGAGGTCCTGCAGTTTCGTTTGCTACCAACTGGAGAGGGTTTGAAATGTGTGGTGCGTCTGGGGCAACGAGCCATGCACTTGAGAGAGATTTATGGTGTGCACTTCATCCAGAGAGGATGGCTCTTCCTCGCAGATGTCTCTGAGAAAGAGCCGCGCTGGTGAAGTCAATAGGAGCAGAGTAACCCGAGAAGCACAACACTGAATGTTCCCATTTGTTATTCTGACAAATGCACCTTCGCAGAATAGTTCATCATCTTTGAAACGGCAATGCCGTGAAGCATTTTATACTTTGACATTTGTTTTCTTAATAGGAAAAACAGGAGGATAACTGCCCACCAATCATCATGTTGTTGACGTTGAAAGTTTTGAAACAAGCTATTTTTTCTGTGATTCTGTAGATTTGTTACATTTTTCAGTGGGCTGGATGAATTTATCAAGTAAAGCCCAACATATTTTGTAATCTGGAGTCACGGGCCCCATCAAAAGTATTTGTTACGTCGATAATGAAAACGTGCTAAATTGAATGGCTACATCTGTAAAGCAAGCATATACAGAGTGTGAGGTCAGCGGGAACTGTGATCCTCTGGTGACAAATCCTCAATTGACCTTTGACCTGTGACTCACGTGTCCATATGACTGCAATTCAGAATTTCTCAGCAAACTCTCAACTGATCCACAATCTCCTGGCAAATTTACAGCTAAGTGCTTTATAGTTGCAGCACCAAGGCTTTTAACGTGACTCTCATGTGTTATCACTGTATCCAGCACACATTCAGACTTTAAGGTTTATCCCCTGCATAGCAAAGACATGTGCCATTGTTCCTGTATAACAACAAAAGTCTGTCTTCTGAGACATTAAAAATAAGAATATTACAGTGTATAATGTGATGCATTTGCCTCCATCATCCTATCTCCATCTAAAGCCATAAAACCACCTGACTGGCCAAAGTTACCAGTCAGGGCAGTGTATGTTACTTTTCATGCCAAGTTGCCAAGTTCACTGATTAACACTTCAGTACTGCCCCTCCCACACACCCACCCTCCCCGCCTATGGAGACTTTATCTACCAATACCAGGGCAGTTGTATAGTTGTCATCTCTCAGCCATCCCATTGGCCACTCAAACTTTTTTTTTTTACCACATCTATTGCTGTGACCTATATAATTGTACTACTTGACCTCCATTTCATAAGAAAAGCTGTTTTATTGGTATACTGGCTGTAAAACCATGATAGGAAAAAAAACTCAACTTACTTATGCAATCTATTTACTCTTCTCACTGCATACTGTACTTTCATATCACCATTACTTTTCAACCTAGACCTTCCCAAAGCTGAAACTGCTCTGGGCTACTTTGAGTTACTACAGATAAAAATTGAATTTTGATTTTGCATTGTCTTTTTATAATGTTTTACCTTCGTATGCTCTGTGTAAATCGCTATATTGTAACAGCTGCTATAATAATTGCAATAATTTAATTGCTGTAATTGCAAATGGTGTTGGTACAATATGATCTTGTTGGCCATAGGGTGTCATTGAAAAATAAAAAAAAAACTTACGGTGTGGTTTGTGTGATTGTTTAAAAATTGACCCAAAGATGTTTGAGAGAGAACATAAATCTCCCTTGTCAAACGAAATAAAATGTATTCGGTTTCAAGCTACCATTACATTACATTAACAAAATAAATAAATAAAGCCAGTCTCTTGAAACATGTCAGATGGATATAGCCCTTCTCCTCAGACACAGCGGTCTGTGGGATATATATTTTTTTTAAGATAAAGGTGCTTTGTTGAAGTGCATTCCGTGGGGGATGTGTATGTGATTGGGGGGGGGGGGTCTCTGGGCATGCTCAGTGTGGTGTATAGCAGCTGTTGGGGGTTGCTGTCACTGAGCCTCAGGAAAGTGCAGCGCTGCGAATGAATACACACAGACGAATGGGGCTTGGACTCGGTGACCCTGCAAGACACCACCCTGCCCTGAAGGGCCATTCATTGCCGGTTGAAACCCTTCCGCAAAGCAGTATAGCCTATCTGGGAATCACTTGCTTGTGCCTGTAGACTCTGTTATGACCTCAGTGACCCTGCCATGAGAGACCCCCCGTCCCCCCCGTCCCCCTCGCCCCCCCCCCCCGTCTCCCTCGTCCCCCCCTGTCCCCCCTCACCAGTCACCAGTCACCAAGCGCACACACAATTAAGCGTGCCACTGAGGCCTTTCAGAAGAGACTTAACAATGTCAACAGATGTACTTGACTCCAAAAGCGCACTTTATTTTGACTTTTCCATGTGCAAACAGTCCTACTATTACACTTAGTTAAAGCAGGTTTATTTTAAACAGAGCAGGCGGGGTGCTATTTCTGCAGTGTTTGCATTTAAGCGTGTGTAACTCTTACCTATCTAAACAGGCTCGACAGCACAAACGTGTGACTCCAAAGTGGCTGCTGGGAGTTGCTCAACGTTTAAGAAAATAGGGTGACATGAAAAAAGAAAAAAAAAACAGTAGCAGAAAACAAACAAAAAATAAAACAGTGATCTCAAACATTACCAAATATTTCCATGAGATAAATGCAGGGAGGTTGTGCTGGATTTAATATAAGCAGGTACTGGCAGAGAAAATGAGAAAGGGATTATTCCAGTAGACATGTCACATCAACAGATATAACCAAAATATTGTAGCTAGATTTTATTTCCTGAGGTCATTTAAAAGTTGCATTTCATTTTGTTTATTTTATGCGCGATTTCTGTGTGCCAAAAAGAAAAGGCTGATGTACAGTCCAACAGGAAAACAGATGGGGGTACATGAGGCTGATTTCCTCTTTGTAGTTCAGCGTCTGCTGTCTTATGTGCTTGAACATGCCTGTGGATATTCACTCAGCCCAGGAGAAACTACAGACCTCCAAGCAGGTGGTGCTTTTCACTAATCCTCCACATTATTGATGATGATGTTTTATTGATTTATCTCAGTCTACTAATGAGTTACCATGGAAGGACATGGCTTATCCAGGACAGATTTTGATATAGCCAAGACCTCTTATATTCTTCAATAAAATAAATTCACAGAGACAATACACAGACAAAAGGGACTGTTTAATAAAAGAACTGCCGCTGCAAATGCAATGGTGTTATATAGGAATGGAAAAGGCCGTTGTGTTTAAAGAAGGTAGCATATTTTAAAATACATATTTCTAAAATAAGCCATACAAAGGTTTGGTGCCTCATAATGACGAACAGCTATGATGTTATAATTCACTGGGAAAATAAAACTTTGGCACAGAACTTTTAAGAGCGGCTGTGTAGTTGCTGTGCGTGAAACCACAAAGTCAGTGGATTCCGGGCTTGTGGAATTCAACCCTGCTGCCGTGGTTAGGTGGTAGTGGGGTGAGATTAGGCAAAGGGAACTCCTGTCTCCTGGAGGACTTAAAATCAAGGTCCATTCTGCCCCACCCAGCCAACCCTTTAAAGACGCACACACACACACACACACACACACTCATCAATCCATTGGCAGTCTGCCTGTGCTTGACCTAGATAGTGAATAGCTCTGAACAGATCAGGTGTTAAGCACGTGAGGCCGCCCCTTTATACAGGACTGGGAATTTTCCACAAATAACTGGTCTGGTTCCAAAACTGAGCCTCGGCTGAGTGTCTACAGCAGGTGAATGCGTTGGCTTTCCACTTTATTTATCAGTAAACATAAAACAAAACACCACAGTGCTGTCTCACGGTGCCGTGGTGAGGTCTCTCCACAGAATGCTACCATTTTCTCTCCAGACTTGGTTTCAATTGTTTATCATCATTCTAAATTTGGAAGTGTTTCCACTCAGCATCACAAGGGGCATTGTCTCAACCCCTTTTTCCACATTATAGCCACATAATCTTATTCAAAAAAACAATGACTTTACTCACTGACTGACACTAACAATGGATTAGAATACTTGCCCAGTATAAGGCAAGTATTGTAATCTGTAGTTCTAAGGCGGAAGAAAGGCAATTTATACAGTAAACTGTGAATTATGAATAATCCAAAGATAAAGAACACTGCATTGCATTTATTGTCTATTGTCTGCATTCAATCAACATTTGTCCATAACACAAGTTCTACTTTTATTATGTTCAAAATGAATGAAAGAGTACTGTGTGTGCATTGAAAAAGAGATACTTTTGTTTAGTCAAAGTTATGGATAATTGATGATTTAAATCCAGGCCTATGTGTATGATGAAAATAAAGGTAAACCCTTAAAAATATCTGCTCCACAAAATATTTGTGATCATAATATGTGTTGCAAATGATTATTTACATTTTATGTACAATGAAGTATGTTTTCCACAGATGACAGCAAAACCAGTCCATTGTTCTGTAATAATGAGGCAGGGGAGTATTTGTAAGTGTGTGTGTGTTTGTGTGTATGTTTGTGTGTGTGTGTGTGTGTGTTTGTGTATGTAGGTATGTTTGTGTGTGTGTGTGTGTGTTTGTGTGTATGTTTGTGTGTGTGTGTGTGCGTTTGTGTATGTAGGTATGTTTGTGTGTGTGTGTGTGTGTTTGTGTTTGTGTGTGTGTGTGTTTGTATATGTAGGTGTGTTTGTGTGTGTGTGTTTGTGTTTGTGTGTGTGTGTGTTTGTGTATGTAGGTATGTTTGTGTGTGTGTGTGTTTGTGTTTGTGTGTGTGTGTGTTTGTGTATGTAGGTATGTTTGTGTGTGTTTGTTTATGTAGGTGTGTTTGTGTGTGTGTGTGTGAGAGAGAGAGAGAGAGAGGTGGCAAGAGAGAGACACGTGTCTTCTAGCACCAGCACAATGCTCTGCTTTGCTCACAATAGACCCATATGTCCCATATACACATACCTTGTCCTTACACAACTCTGGGACTGCCTTCACTCTCTTGCTCTGATTCAATAACCCCCTCCTCTCTCTCTCTCATATTTTCCACTTAAACCTCTGGGAAGATGAACATGCGTTTACAATTTGAATGGCTTTGTTTTATTGGTTCAGTTAAATCCTGCTGTTATCACAAGTGACAGGTGACAGAGGAACTGTTCCTGAAATGTAAATCCTATGCAGTTGAAATTTACAGCACACACATTTGGCCTTTTGTATGGGATCCTTCAACTTGCACTGTCTTCAGAACAAAGACACAGCAGTTTGCCCTACAAGATTTGCTTTTCATAGACATCTCTAGGGAAAGAGCAGGTCAGGAGGTTATCCATGGGGGCATATTATGGGGCAGTCTGTTATAAGTATACAAAGTACACATTAAATTTTTTTTATTACTTGGCAAAGGAAAAATATGAGCTGTCTGTGAACATTGCTTGGATACTGTGAAAATCTCTAAATCGGGTGATACAATTGCAAAATTTTACTAAACACTGGCTCAGCCATGAAAAGTATACTGTCTCGTATGCAACCTTTGACAGGCACTTTAAACATCATTAAGTAGTAATAATATTATTTAAACCTGATTTTAAGGTAGAATAAGGGCAATTGTGAGCTGGTTAGTCCATAGGGTCTGTATAATGGAAAGGGGGTGCCATTCCTTTAAAAGGTGTCTGAACAGTTCCTATTAAAAGGAAGTGATCTGTGAAAGAAAACTCCAGTCTGGCTCCTCACCCCCTGACTCTCAAAGCTGTCTGACAGAAACAGACCTGGAAAGAGGCCAGTCACTTTTAACTTCTAAAGATCGGGATGAGTTCCAAACAAAAGAATTATACCCCAACACAGGCCTCCCGAAGTTATGCAAGCGTATGGCCATAGTTGCTGGAGCCCAATAAATAAACCTTACATAAAGCCCACGTTTCTGCTCATATGCCCAGCAGGGAGGGGAATGTGCCACGCTCCTCAGACCCCAGGGTGAGCTAGAGGACGTGTTACCCGCAGTGACCCGTTACACGCAGCACACTCACAGGCAACGGCAAAGACATTTGGCAGCCTCGTGTGGAGAGGATGAGCGATCCAAGGCCCGTTTCCTCACACGTACTCTCACTTCGCTTCACGACCAAATCATCACCCCGAGGGCGGACTCTGAAGACCTCTTGTCTTGGGAGTAGTGGGCTGTCCCTGATGGGTGTCCTCCCAGGAACTTCCTGCTGATTTACATCTAATGATCATCACATTTGCACTCTCTCCCTTGGACTGACAAATATGACACTTGCAACTAAATATTACGTTTATATTGTGACTGATGTAGTGTGCTTGGCTTCCATTGCCTATTCAGGTTCCACAAGTTAACTTGTGGTAGGGCTTGAATAGTGTTATGCTCACACTCACTGGTCTGGGAGTGTTGTTAGCCTGTTCTAACACTGACATTCAACTTGAATGGATACACTTATGTTCTATTGTGCTGGAAGTTGCTCTGGATAAGAGTGTCTGCTAAATGCATGTGTATGCATATATGTAATGTAATATTGCTTGTGGTGTGCACATCTTTGTACTGCTGTATATATTTTTGATTTCTCAGCAGATATCTTGGATAAAGGAAATGCTTACCAGTGAGACAAAAAGGACTGCTATAGAAAAAGGAGTACTGGCTGAACTGAAAAAAACACATATTTGCACTTCTTGTGATACAACAACTGGACGGTCCCCAACGCAAATATCTCTGTATCCTTCTTTCCTGTTTCCAATCCTGTGGAGTCAAACGGTTAAGGGGAAATGGTAATGCAGTGTGCTAGATATCCGCTTGAATCATGTTCTGCCGAAGCAACATGACTTTGATGTTACAACACTTTTTTTTTCTCAGTCCCATCTAACAATAGATGGAAAACTTCTCAATAGCCCTCAGTAAATATAAACCATGTACTGGTCAGTGCGCTCTGATCTAATATCAATCTGAAAATAGCAGCTTAACAGGCAAGCCAAGGATGCATTTGCAGGGCTGGAACCATATCATGGTGATTTAATTAGAGGGGGATTGCAGGAGGGGCACAGGCCATTCTACACTAAGCCCTGATGGAAGCCACTGATGGCAGTTGAATGAATGATCTATTCACTACGGGCAGACAGGGTCAAAAGACAGTCACACAAAAAAAAAAAAAACACTCCAACAAAAAAACAGACCTAATTGGACCAGCCCAGTACGCTTGCTCACTTTTCACCCAACAGAGAGGCACAGTTGACAACAAGAGAAAATGAAAAGTTCACATCTGACGTGTACGGCTGTAATTAATTTGATAGTGCAGCAGTCGGCTGGCAGGTCTGTCCTCAAGTGACTGAGAAATTAAGTTCTTAACATGCCTTTGCTACACACCAGCTGTGGTGCTGACCTCTGACCATATTTACCATTAAAGGTCTGTCAAGTTCTTCATTTGTGTTGGATGACTGTGTCTGGCAAGCCATTGTGCGTAATGAGTACAACATGTTTCTTCACAAAGACTCCAGCTTTTTCATGGTGGCAGGTGTGGTGACCACAGCCTTTTTTTTTATCTCTGGTGCTCTGCAAAAATCCATTGATATGAACATGAACTGTTTCATGGTCATGTGTCGCTATGGAGACAGCATATGCTGGCTGCTTGATGTGTGCAGGTGTGGATTCATTCCAGAAACTAAAACTAACGTGCAAAACAACATTTCAACCAGTATCTAAAAATGGCCTTCTGCGAACAAGAGAAACATCAAATAGGATGAATTGCATTAAATGGGTCTGAGAAGGACCACCAGATTATCTTCATGGGAAAAAATTAAAAGGGCATTTCAAACTACAAGGTCAATAAGCTGAAAAATAGGGAAAAAAAATGCAACCCCCCCCCCCCCCCACACACACACACACACACACACACAGACAAAACAGAAAAGCCATGAAAAGTCAGATCAAAGCCACCATCATTTGCAGAAAAGTGCTGAAAATTGTGCCACTGCAAGGACCCTCTCAGTAGAGTAACAATTATGCAATGCTTTGTGAAGGTCATGCTCGCAGGAGCACTCGTGGAGCTCGGCATCATGTGTAGCCTGGCTCGTCTGTACGTGGAGCTGTCTACAGTTACATAACTCTGTTAAAATATACCCCCGGTCACATGTAGCATTCAGCCCTGCAGACAGATAGCCTAGTGTCGCCCAAATCGCGCTGGCAGCTGCTCAGGCGTTTACACACAGCCATTAAAGATTCAATTGTGATTCGCTGCCAGACGCGCTGCGTCTCTGCCCCCCCCCTCCCTCCCCCCACAAGAGCAGGGCTATGGAAAAATAGGCAGGCTGCTTTTCCTTGGAGTGCAGCCCATGTGACCGACCGATGTCTCTGATGAGAAAAAGAGAGAGAGAGAGAGAGGGAGAGAGAGAGAGAAAAAGAAAACCAGCCGTTAAAGTCACACCACTCACTTCTTGGAATGGTGCAGAGTTTCATCACGGCTGAGACTGTACAACCCCTAAAGTGGCTGTGAGCTGGGAGTGATGGGCAGAGTCTTGCTGTCAGAAGGCGGGCACTTCAGGTTTCTCTCCGCCGCCCACAACAGACACTGTCACGTTTTCTCTCTCCCAGGCTGGGGGGGGGGCCCGGGGGCGGGGGGGGGGCGGCGGGGTTGCAGAAGGGAAGTGCGTGTGTGTGTTTATGTATGTACATGTGTGGCGGGGTGAGTATAAACCCTGTTGTAAGTGGCAGTTTAAGCAGGTTAAAAAACGACCTCCGGAGGGGAAAATAAAGAGCAGGGCAGTAATGAATAATTGTGACCAGTCTGTTTGAACAGATGACCAGAGTCACCAGGTTAAGCATGGGTAATACAGCTGGAAGCCTCTTTATCTAAAAAAAAAGAGAAGAAGGCACACCTAAATGGCGCTGGCCAGTCTTGAAATGAGGCAAACTGAATGTAAGGATAACAGCACAATTCAACAAGGTTTTAGTCCAGTCTAATTCGGCACTATGCTCTTAGAAATTTCATTGAAGAATGGAACATGATAGCTCGTCCTGTTCTGCTCGGTTCGCCCGTGACATGCACTGCTTATACACTGACCTTTTCAATATTGAGCTGATTTTAAGGCCATGAAATACTTCACCTACACAATGCCATACAATTTACCGGATATTCTATCAGCTGCAAACCAGCTGTATGTGTGGAGAGACCTTAGAATTAGTATCGACATTACGTGCCTGTGTTATGTACTTGCATCCCAAAAAGTCCAACACTATATCTGGATTCAGGGGATTTGTTTGGCAGAACACAGGTGAAAAAAGCACCATAGGTACATAATTTATCTAGCCTTCTCAGTCACTAATTTTTGAGAACGCGCTCTGCTGTATAGCTAGTAACCACGGAGACAGCATTGGCCTTTATTAACACTGCGCTCCCTGTTCTAATTATGAAATGTCTCAAATGCAAATGGCGCTAAGCGGCAATGTCACACAAGACACCACGCCACCCACAGACAGAGCGGGCTAGTCGTGTGTGACCTGAGTTGACCTGCTGACAGACAACACGACCCACTCCCTCCGCTGGGCCAGATGGAAGAGGAGCGGGGAGAGAGGAGGCACTGAAAAAAGCAGACTCAACCTGCATGGCACTGACGTTAAAGAGCAATGAACAGCTGTTAATGAGACAGAATACACACACACAAACCTGGCAACCCAGCCTCTCATCAGCAAAGCTGTCTGAGGCAATCAATATTACCACCACTATCATAAGGCCCCCTCATTGTCATCATCACAATCATCATCACCACCATGGTACGAGGTGGAGGAAGAGGAGGAGGCGTGACTCCTGCTATTGCTGATTAATGCACTTCGACCTTTCATTAGTCTTAAATTGCTCTGTGCTTGGCTAAGTTACGTGAGGACAACTTTTCACCCTCTTATGTTCAAACCGATGCTGTCTAATTCTGTCCCTTTTTTAAAAGTCTGAGGACAAAACTATATATGATCCACTAGATACTCTCAAATTCTCCCATGGTGCTCATCAATCAAATAGCTGATCCCATCAGCAAAAGCACTTCATAGCTAATGCCAGGATGCAGACAGGCGAATTGTGTGGGAGAATCAGCCACCGTGGAGGATGTGGGACTCACCGTGTCCCTGGTGCCTCTGACAGCATTCGCAACATATTTTCTCAGTACATTTCCTGTGGCATTTTGGCTGAACGTCGGATCGTTCATGTCCACTTGGGCCTCAGCGAGTCTGTTTAAAATGGCAGTTGAAATGTGACAGTCACGACACACACCACGCCTCGCCATGACGTGACACAGCGCAGTCTTTGGTATGGCTGGATATCATAGCATAAGGTGAATGTCCACACCTTTGTACGCCTTTGTAGCGTACAAGGCAGACACTCAGCTCCATAGAGAGGCCGAACCACACACCCACTCACACGCCTACAAGAGGCCACTGGCGTGATCCACCTTTTACAGCACACAATGGTGCAATTCACTGGACCAGAAATAACATTTTGTACTAAAGCTTTATTTCAATGGCTTGTTTTGCCATGCCAGAAATAATAAAGATTAATTTATTTAAAAAAGGAATGTAGGGAAGAAATAGCAGGGACCTTGAGATGTAGGCAAAGCCCAAATAATGGTGGAAATGTCAAGGTTTTAGATGCCTCTGCAGTCTCTCTTTCAGCCAATAGTGACTAGCTCTCAGCTGCATGTGGCATTCTGGAGCAGCTGAAATATCTCTACAGAAACAAAAGGTGGAGGTTGACCGTTTCCTCCCTGTGTCTGGCAGTGATTGGCATCATACAATTAACAGGAAATGAGGCGCGTTGCCCTTGTAGAGTGCCTTAGGCACAAAAATGGGGAAATGTGAGTCAAAGCTGCAGGCCAGGGAAGCCACGTGTTCCTATACAGACCTCTTCCAGCAGGATGTTGATGACGCTGTTTATCTGAGGCCTGTGGCCTGAGGCTTGATGAAAAGGTGATATGGGCCTGCAGGGACACCAGTCTATTTATTCAGCATGAGAACATATGGGAACCCACATGCGTGCACACACACACACACACGCGCGCGCTCACACACACACATATATACATATATATGAGAGAAGAGAGAAATAGATAGCTAGATGGATAGATACATACATACATACACACACAAACCTACATAGCATGTCCCCTCAGTATGCCTGTTGGCCTGCTGGTACCTTAACTTCTTTGTATGACATTTCCTTTTGCATAGGGCATTTCCTTTTGTAGAAAACGCCTACCTGTCAGTATTGAGAAGGGAACCCCAACAATCCTGGCATTCAGGCACAGCAGGCATCTCCCTTTTATGCCTACTGCCAGCACTGGCACAGTCACATAAATCCAAGGTACCCACACACAAGCCAGCCAGCGATCACTTAAACCGCAGGACGCCTGTGTGATCTTCAGTCCTACCAGGCTTTCTAGCACTCTGCAATTAAACAAGGCCCCTGTGAACCAGACCGAACATGCTCATTACAAGCAGCTTTTGAGGACCTTCCCAGAAAGTGCTCCATATTTAAAAGCAGACAGGTTTTGCACCCAGTTGTTAAAGTGTCTGGGTGGCATCTTTGGCCCAGTGAATTTCCCACTGAGTTTTTCATATGCTCCTCTTCGGACTTGTAAAAAGTTCTCAGAACTTAGAGGAAGGAAAATACAGAGAGCAAAAGAGGGAGATAATAGAGAGATAATTAATCAGTTAAAGCGATATCGTGAGAAAAAAATTAGAGAAAAAGAGATGTAGAGAGATATGGAAAGCAGCAGTGAGAGATGAGAAAAAGAACGAGAATCATAGATATAAACAGATAAACATATGCTATTAATATCTTCAGTGACACACACTATCAATGCGACCACGCAGCCATAAATCTGACTGTTAACGACATGAGCCAAATTATAAAAAAATAAGCAATTAATCTTAAGAGAACACATTTCTCATGAGAACATATCATGAAAATGGCTTGAAACTGAATGCAAAAGCATAAGAATTAAGACAATTATCAAGCAAAGTGAGAACCCAAGATAACAAGGGAACCCAAAATTACATCTCAAATACCTTGAAACTTAAAAAACATAGAAACATTCCCCAAAACACAAATTTTCACATAATCACCAAATGAAACAGAATAATCGGGCAAATGAAAAAATCACTTCTGGCTTATGTTAAAAACAATAGGCAGGTCATAAACACACATATTAACTAAATGGTCCGTTTGGAAAAACAATATTCCATAACATAAGCTTACAGTTGATCAAAATTTAATTAGATAAAAACTGACAAATATTAAATAATAAAAACTTACCTAACAACCCAATTTTCCTACAATAAGTGAAAAAAGCATATGAAAGTATATGAAAAAGTATATGAAAGTAAAAGTGAAGTATTAACGGGATCAGGAATGAGATACTAAAAAAGAGCCCCCTGGGGGTGCAGTAAGGTGTTCTTGAGTTATTGAGCCCAGCTCTGAGTTCAGAGTGTGTTCTTGACATCTGGATCTTGAGGCTTGTATTATTATACAACAGCAGAGGTTAAAGTGGACCCTCTTAATTACTGAGGCATCTGTAGGCGCAGTAATTCTAGGATGATGCTTTGTAGTACTATGAACATTAGATTGATAGTTTTCCTTAAGGAATGCAACATGGTGAGAAAGAGAAATTTTGATTTCATTACATTACGGTTATTTTGCAGATGTCATTATCCGGACTGACTTACACGGTGCATCTAATAAAGTGACACAAAAAGTTGCACACACTCAACACCGCTAACCACATATGATCAAGCGTCAGGGCCAAACACGCTGCTGATATTGCAAGTGCACGCCTAGATTGACATGTAAGTGCAATGACAATATGCATGACAGAATATACCACTCCAAATATAGTGCACATGTCCTGAAGTAAATCTCCACATAAATATTTACACATGACCCTGAAGAACACTTCCACGTATATATAATTACACATAAAGGGAACAAAAGTTCATGCTTGGACAAGGAGGTTGAAGTGCAGAGCTGGGTCCTCAGTGCGCAGTAGAAGATGACCAGATCTGACCACAACAGGAAGCTCGTTCAACAACTTCTTCAAATCATTGTACTGCTGTTTAAAAACTATATGCCCTCGTAAATACCCCCACACATGCTTCATTCACTTTAAAAAGCATTTGATTCTGTTTGGGACTGTATTATAAAAGTCTTCAAAGTGATACAAGTGCAGTACAATTAAATCCATATATTCAGAACACAAGCTGAGAGTAAGAATTAGAGACAAATGTAGAGTTCTTCAAACAAGAGCTTGGTGTGAGATACAGCAGAGCTACAGTCTGACCCCAACATTATTATTAACATCAATGATTTAGCAGAGTTGGTTGAAGAGTATGTAGTCCCTCATCTCACTCGGGGAGATACTACACAGGATGATACAATAATGCCTGGCAATCCAAGGAGAACAGACTCTGTGCTCAATGTGAGAGACAGCAGAGATTAAGACACAGATGTACTTTCTACATTGGAACAGATACTTCTCCAGACAACAGAGACATTCTTAAAAAAAGAAAAAGAAAAAGAAGAATCGAGCAGGTGTAGGCGGGTGCCTCACACATGCGATCACGTTTCTCTGAAGGGGTTATGACTCACCCACTCCAGGCACCCAGTCCTCATCTGGCCTCTCGGCAGAACTCTGCAGAGGCAGCCAACAAGAACTGCTGTGAGTCACCCCCACCACCCGCCCCCCCCCCCCCCCCCCCCACCCCCCCTCCCCATGTCTCCGCCTGCCTTCTCCATCACCATTCACTTCATCCCGCATTCCACTCCACAGAAAAGCAATGATCACTACAACAATGCCAACATCTTCTTTACATCTATTTTAAGGTTTGCTTTTTATGCCAAGAGCTCTAGAGCCTTTTTCCTGCTTTGTTTGTTTCTTTTTTTTTTTGGAAACTCAGAAATGCAAATTACTGGGGCCACCAAACTCAGCGGATTTTCAGTGAAAGAGAAACATTCGACAAAGGACAGAGCACACGTTTTGACGTATACAAAGTAGGTAATACACCTAGAAAGGAGTTGTCACGGCCATGTAGTTTTTGATAGTGGACTCCAGCTACAATGCTGTAACATCCTTAAAAAGGTAAAAATATAATACAACAGTGTAATAATATATAATATAACAGTGGATTTATGTATTTTTCCTTTCTTTCCTGTAATCACTCAGCAGCAAACAATTTATGAATCAATGAGGTGTCACATGTTCAGTATAACAGTGTTTCTAGAGAAGGTGTGCACTGTGCAGTAGCTCATCTTTACAGCCCCCAGCAAACTGACTCTTACCCTCTTTTGCCAAGGTAATTGCAACACCCATCCTGCTATTCCAGTATATATATCACATCAAATCGCCTGGCTTTTGAAATGAAACGAAGTGGGGAAAGCCTGTCGGAAAGTGAAGACAGAAGGCTTAATTGATGGGTAGTCAAAAGGAACAAAAGACATACGTCTACACAAGAAAACTATTACAGTAATTACATCCACATTGTGTGCCAGTTTATGCATTTGAGCGTTCATTAACCCTGAAATATTGTGTTTATCTTTGCAGAAATCAATACCATACACACATATATCCATATCACGTACCACAATGTTACAAACTCGAGAAGAACGCATTTATAAGAGAAAATATGTCTCTTAACTGAAAATGGGAGCCATCATCCCTGAATATATGCTTTTCGGATAATCTTTCGGTTTATTTCATTGTAATGTTTTCGCACAACGCATTGACTTAAAAGAATTCAAGACCTTAAATACCTCCTAGAGTTGCCTGCTATTTCAGTGTAAGCAGTTCCCAAAAACCTCTTTAAAAAGTAAAATCGACTGGCAAACCTAATCCAGTAACTTCACGTTATGTTTTCTATTTAGTGATGACCATCTTTATAAGTTTTCACTGACGTCTCTTTTTCGCATGATGTTTGAAAAGTTCACGTCCAAACCCGAATTTGCGAGACTGTAAGCCTAGTTATTCCTCGCTTAGCAACATGACGCTCCAAACTACCCCGTGCAGAGCGTAAAAACGCACGTGTACCGATACAACACGCAATTTGCGCGGACGTGGGCGTCTGGTTCTGATTCATTCATTCAGTCCGCTCAGTCCCTAGACGACAATTGTGCACATTCCGATGTACAGATTACCGGGACCTAGATAAACGACTCCAACACAAGACCCCGGTGAAATTGCCTGAGGCCAGGATGGCAAACACATTGAATTACGTCGTAACGACACATGATGCACTGCTTTCACAGGGACGGGACAGATGTTGCCACATCGGGTTAATGTGGATTTGCGAAACACACCGGTGAGACATTTCCAGTGACTGTAAAATATGAACAAAAAGTCTTTAAGAAACACGATGGCATTCACGTATTACAAAGAGCCTCGCAACTGTTTGATTGAGTTCCTACATTCCTGTTTTCACCTCCTCTGCCTCAGTGAGGTGTTTGCATCCCGCGAGCAACTCTAAAAACAAACCTTTTGCTGCTGAGACCGGCGCCGTGACAGAACAAGGCATATCCCCCGAATTAAAGCACAGAGAGATGTAAAAGTTGCCTACACATAAACTCAGATGATGTCTTACTTGTGTTCTAATGTCAGGGCAGGACTGATGTAAACATATGGGACCCGTAGTTGATTATCTGCCCGGCTATTGGAATGAAACGGATCCTCGTGTCCACGTGCTTTTCTAATTTCCATTATATTTAAATATGCAAGACCTTCTCGCCTATCGGCTGAAGGTGGACTCCCTCTCAAACACTATTTGTCAGATAAGTGTGTGAGAGCACAAATCAGAAAGCCCGGTCTGTTTAAACCCGCCTTCGTAGACACGTTGCCTAAGGAGAAGTTACACGGGGTGCCCAATTGCGGGACTTAAGCGCTGGAACCACCACATCGCACAGCACTAGCTCGCGACGCAAGTGTTCCGGGTTTATCGCCGAACAAAGGAGAGTGTGATCCACTCGCTTTTGGTAAGGTATGATACCATCGATTGATATTAGAGCACGTTTTTGTGGTCCCTATGAGGTTAAAATTTGTAGGCGCGTACGTGCAAACGGTAACCTATCTGGAGCTCTCCTTACGTAATATTTTATGTGAGGATATAAATTTTGGCTTGGTTTGAAATAGACTAACGTTACTCGGGAAGCATTCAAGTCAGGTTCCTTACCGTAGACGCAGCATCTATATAAACGAAAACGGACCAAGGTACCAGCTTTATTCTTTCGTGCTGTCATCGCTTTTTTCGGCTTCATCAGGTCTGAATTAGCCAGCTAACACTGTTCACCGTCGCTATTTCTCGAATAAACGTTCAGGTATTTAAGTGTTAGCCTACAACATGTATGGTGTTGGCGAATGGTGGTGATGCGCTTGTCTTGAGCTCTGTTCAAAGAAAATATGGGAATTATAGATTGAACAATTTCATTTGTAAGGTTTCTGAGTCTTTTATTTAATGTTCGTTGATATACGCGATATGTCAGAGAACCTTGAGAAGTCATCGAAAGGCCCCACCCTTATTAACAGTTTTTATTAAGTTGTCATTTTATCGTTTGTGTTTAAAAGTTAATAACCTGGAGTAAAGCGAACAGAACCGTGCCGTAGTGTGTCCTTGCAGGTGTTTGATTCATTTGACATTCCACTGGAATATTTATAGCCAATATTTGGGCCAGGATTGCCCAGGACCCTTTGTTTAGAAAATCCATGCGCTGAAATAGCAGATGCTTGGCCCGTTTCGTTTCTGTTTTATACGTATTCCAGGCTTATACATTTTGTGTTTCAACAGCCCATTGATAGACGGCGTCACGTCAGGGAATTGCGAACATTAATTCAAAAGTATTTCCGTGCATTTCGTTGCACAGAGGTATAGACTGCATGCATTTCATTTAATATTGTTGTAGCATTAACTGCTTCCAAATCAAGGTGGACATGCTAGTTCTTAATACCACATGCAGCTTTGAAGTTCCTTTTTATCTTAGCGAGGTCTAGCATCGTAAAAATAGACTAGTCTTGCAAGAAATTACCTTGTTTGAATTATTTTTCGCCCATCTTTGCAATTCTTCAGTTTGACAGCAATTTAGTGCATACATCGTTAGCGCGCACGCTAGACTGCCCATTTCCAACTTTTAAAGGAAGGGAAAGTGCACAAATGTATAGCCCAATTGTGAGAGTATACCCAGAATGTTGCAATTACGTATCTGCAGCCTTTGTTGCCTCATCGAAATGTCAAAAGGTAACGATTCGAACGAATAACTCACTCTTCAGCTTTTGATTCAAACTAAGATTTTATCATCGTTCAGAAAGCACTTTACCCTTGTTTTGCTTCGCTGTTACATAACATTAATACCTGCTTGCCAAGATAAGATGCGGTCGATGAAAAACAAGGCTGCTCTGTATAAACCTAGCTGTGTTTATTTATTACATTACTTTTGACTATTCCTTAAGTATGGGTGTCATCAGGAAGACCATTAAAGGTGACTCGAGATGTCTTTACCTGCAAGCATAATGTTAATCACTTGCTTCCATTAGCTTTTCACATTTACGTTTAAAGTGGAATCCAGAGAAGCGTTGTCCATTTCAAACCTCAGCAACATCCGCGAAATCCGAAAATGGAAATTTTGTCATCTATTTTTTTTCCGAGAAGGCGAAATGAAAAGTAATACTAAGACATAACATTGGAAATTTAAACATGCATCCTTGTTAAATTAAAAGATAATAATAATAATAATAATAATAATAATAATAATAGTCGAATGCAGTACTGCGTTTCTAATACTTAAAGTTTTTCTTTGTTACTATGTCTAAAAGTATTTTAAAATCGTTTTAAAGGTAGTGCTTTCTGCATGACTTCCTCAGACCATGAACCTTTGATTTGTAGTGCATTCAGCATCTTTTTTCATAATCCAAATAAATTATCATCAGTGAAATGTACAGTAGGCAGACCTGTGCTTTCAGTTTAGTGATACTATGCATGTGAAATCTTTAATATACTGTATATTTGGAATCGAGGGGGGCCCGTTTAAAACTGTAAGTAGGCACATGTTTTAGTTCCTTCTGCCATCTTTCCTCTTTTTTATCATGAAGGAAAGGGAAAAAGGCACTCCACATTTTCTCCATAACAACAGGCGCTGGTGGAGACCAGAGACAAAGAACTCAGGAGCAGGCATGCTCCCACCGGTGCAATCTGCATTAACAAAGAAACACCAGGCTTCGTTAGTGCCATAGGACTTTCTGCCCTTGTGTCTGTAAAATGCAGCTGCCTACACAGAATGTTCAGCATCAGACTGTAATTCAAGGATCAGCCTCGATTAGGAGGAGAGAATAAAAAGAGTTGCGACAGGTTTACAAATGTGTAAGGTTGGGTTGGCAATGTTCATAACACCTGTGTGTGGTCCTGAATAATTATGCTTTATTGAAATGTTCTGTTTCTCGGGGGCTCTAATCCTGCCTGGTTCCTTTTTTATGATCATACTGTATGTCCCAGTATAATTCCAACCGTAGGAGTTAACCTTTCAGCATCTGTGGTGAAATGGTGGCATGGTTTCTTTACAAAGTCTGCTTGTCTCGCAGTGACCACCATGGTTATGGTGTTCTGGTCCCTTTGAATAAACAAGAACGCTGGACTTGTCTCTGATCATCTCCTGAATATGTGGACATTAAGGCTTGTCCTCTGCTCTTTGCTGTAGTGTCAGAGCTCATGGTCAGAGGAGACTCAGACAGTCTGTGGGATGTATTCAGTCAAGATGAACAATATTTTACACTGGTATTATGTCCTGTCTACAACACTTTAGGCTCTGTTGTTCTGCAAGTGAAAATAGAGCTATTCAGTTCACACAGGACATTAAGAAAGTGGATAAAGTTTTTCATGGGCGCTGCTGTTAAATATTTATTTAGTTTTGCTCTACAGAGGCTGTTACCCAGGGTGACCTACACAGACATTTTTTTTTTGCAAATATGTAAAAACACTGTCACAGCTGGATACTCAGTGAAACAGTTTATGTAATTGCCATGCTCAAGGGTAAAAAAAAAGCAGTTAGGATTTGAAATTAAAACCTTCTGGTTTCTTAAGCCCTGTGCAGTTCTGCCATTTCTGTGTGCAGCTCTGAAGCTCATTTTTTTCTTGACTGGAAAGAACGGGTGACTGCAGGTTCTTGCGTAAGGTGACGGGTTTTCAGTGTTCTTCTTTAATGTTTACATTGGAATAGAATCAAAAAGGAAGGTATGGCAACAGCTTGGCAGCGCCAGCGTTGGCTCAACACTTGCTTGCGAAACTTCTCAGCTCAGCATTGTTTTCCTTTTACTGTCTAACCCCATAACCTCATTTATTTATTAGGAAAAATGCAACGCACCGTCATTGTGGGTTTCAGCCCTTTTTGTTTTTTTTTTTGTTTTTTTTTAACTTGTGCTGTTTGGTTCAAGCAAGCGCCTCAAGCGCCAGCTTTGGCCGAATGCTAACCGGCGTCTGTAAAGTGTGGCTGTTGGAATAACCCCGCTGTTTGTCCTCACAGGTCAGTGATGATTGCTGGCGGTTAGGTCCTGCAGCCCGAGGATGTCCGCTTCAGATTCTGACTGCTCCACCGACTGGCTGGCCAGTGACGATGAGGATTGTGACAGCGCGTCTGAACTGGACTGTGTCTGCCCCGGCGCAAGGAAGACGCCGCCCTTACCTGCGCCATCGGGCGAGGAGTCCAGCAACGGGCAGCTCCACCTCGATCCCATGGAGGGGAGCCGTAACAGTGATGTCATGGATAAGGACAGCTGCCTGAGCGGGGACAGCGGCGTCCCGAGCCGTGGCATCCACTCCGGATGTACGCAGTCACAGGCCAGCGGCATGCGGAACTTGCTTCTCTCCGGGAAGCACGAGCAGTCTGGGTCTTTGTGCCGGTCCCCACCTCATGCTGCAGAGAGTTTACAGAGAGAGGGACCCCGGCAGGCACAGAAGAGGCCTTGCGGCTCAGAGGCCTTGGGGGTCTGGGCTTCTTGGCAAAATCCCAACAAGACGGACAGTGGTGAGCTGTTCGCTCGCAAGGTAAGGCTCCAGCTGGTGTCAGCTACTAACAAAACTCCCACAGAAAGTAGACCCCGACCTACTCCCTCCAGCCAACACAGCTCTGAGGAATAAGTTAGCTAATCATACTGCTCAGGGGTAAGTGTTTCTTAGAGGACTCTCAACAGGGGACAGTCAACAGTTCTGAGGACTGCATTTTCACAGTATCAGTTTCACAATATCCTTCCTGGTATAAGACTGCCAGAGAGAGGAAATTCTGAAAGAGCATGGATGTTTTTGAAAAGCGCTCAGCAACTTCAGCATGACAGAAAGATGAATGGCTTATTGTGTGTTGTAGAATTTAGGCGTTCAAGGTTAGTTTACACATCTGCAGCACATAACCAGACATAACCAGATAAATCTCTATTTGATTTTGCGGTTATCAGATTAAGCAAAAATCAGTTAACAGTGATAAAACACTTCATTCCTTGACTCTGAATCATGCAGTGACAGTTGTCTAGGACGTGAACCATTTTGAGGCATCTTGCAAATAATCTCCAGCCTGTGTGTGAAATGAAATCTGGCTCATTCCGCACGGATGTAAGAATGTTTATCAGATCTTGATGGAGCAGATTTGCTGAACAGCTATCCTGTGTTTTACAGTGCATGGAGCTACAGTGCTATGTGCCCCATCTGTCCTCAATCTTGAACGGCCTGCAGGCTGGGAGATACAGAGAACGTAAGTGACTCGGTGTAATCCAAGAGCTCCTCTCCATCACCCCTGCCTTGGTGCACCTTGGCCGTAATGAATGTGTGCTGCTGAACGAGAGATCGGTGCCTGGCATATGAGCTGTTCCCGTCTCATTCACACCGTGAGAGCTGCCTCTGTAATGAAAGATCACCCCAGAGAGAGAGAGAGGGGGGGGGGGGGGGGAGGTAAAGTAGAGCGACTTCATGCAGCTACATGAGAGAGATGTGCAAGGGGAGATTCGAGATGTCTGCGTTGCACATTGTTTGATGTAGCACTATCACGTAACATCAAAACATTTCCTTTGTCTGTGGTATCTGTCACTGTTACAGTGCAAAATGGCTGATATGAAGAGACGGGGAACAGTGCAGAGTATACCACATAGAACAGACATATGTATCAGTGGCGGCTGGTGAGCTGGAAACGGGGGAGGCTGAAACGCTACCTTTAAATCTGTCATTACTTTCAACCTGTTCTCCTTTATCATCCTTGATTAACATTAAAACAAATAATTCACAGAATAATTGACACCAATCATGTAATTGGAGTAAATGCTTATGCTTGTAAAACAGCGCAGATTGTCTGTAGTTTGTGTGCTGGCGAAAGCTACAACGTGAGATTGTTTAATTAAACAAGGATGCCATTTAGTGATTTAAATTACATTAAATGCTAGTGACACATCACAGCTTTTGTGAGGTCTGTGTTCTAAACGTTATTGTTCATTGCACTCAAACTAACTTAAAAGTTAATTCTCAGTAATTTAAATCGATCTAACTAAATTTAGCTCTGTTTTGTAATTTGAATATTGTAACACAAGAAAGCTATAATGTGAAACATTTAAGTGAAAGCTTTGGGATTTCTTGCCACTTAATTGTTCAGATTGCTATCCTTGTTAATTAAACAACGTCATGCTGTAGCTTTTGCAATAGCGCACAGACTACGGACAATCTGTGCTGTTTCGCGAGCATAAGCATTTACTCCAATTACATGATTGGTGTCAATTATTCTGTGAATTATTTGTTTTAATGTTAATCAAGGATGATAAAGGAGAACAGGTTGAAAGTAATGATAGATTTAAAGGTAGCGTTTCAGCCTCCCCTGTTTCCAGCTCACCAGCCGCCACTGATATGTATATACACATGCATTCAAAGCATGGTAGAAACGCACCTTCATCAGGAAATGGACGGTTTCAGATAAAACAACTGCGTATTTGCTTCTGTTTAGTAAGGTGACTAAAGGGCCCCAAAGATTAAGAATTGGTTTTGTTAAAATGGTCATGATTAACAGTGACGGACACGCGACATCTGTCCTTGGGAATGTGGCACTGAACTCACTGTTGCCAGTGCCTGTCCAAAGCACACCTCAGAGCATTGCCGCAGGTGTTGAGCGAGGTCGGGGAGAGGTGAGACAGAGCGGTCACCCATCACGTTGGATTAAGTGTGGCAATGCAGGCCAGCGCAGCAGCTGGGGTCCCTGCAGGGGACGCTCTGTCTGGGATCACTGCCTAGACGAGGCCCTTGTGCAGCCTTTGCGCCCCTCAGCCACAGACATCGCCCAGGGAATCCATCTTCTAAATGGATATGGTGCCCGCTGTGCAGAATCAGAGCACCCTCTGCCTTTTGTGCTACGGCAATTTTCTCCTCATGAAATTCTGCCTTCCTTTCTAGGTCTGAGCAGTTTCCAAGAGAGCGTTGCCATGGACAGGATTCAGAGGATAATGGGGGTTCTGCAGAACCCGTGCATGGGGTAAGCAAACTCTATGCCCTCCTCCATTTTGTCAGGTGATGGCTATGTGAGTCAGCCGACCTTACACCACGCTGGCAGGAACAATCACCAGCACTCTATGATGCAAACACCTACCTTTTCCTCCTCCTCTGCAGCCGGGAGTGAAGCAATCTCTCCCCCACTCTCTCTCCCGTCCATCCCTCATTCTTTCGGTCCTCGCTCTTACTTTCTCCAGCAATCAAGAATTCATACTGAATGACTGTTAGCATGACAGATATAATCCATTGTTGCTAATGCATTTAAGGACATGGGCACCCCACCCTGTAGAGCCTGTGGCCTGCCCACAGTCTGAGTGATCACCCTTGGCCCTGAGTGATGCGTAAGGGTACAGCAGGGCATGTGTCCACAGCCCCTGTGGTCTCGCTCAGCGGGGACCCCTGTAGCTTCGTTAGAGTGGAGGCTAATGAAAGCACCGCAGACCAGACACAAACTCGTGGCCCCCTGCTTGGCGCTCACAGCGAGAGCCGGCGGGAATGACACACTCTGAGGTATTGAGTGCAGACAGTGTAGCCGAGTGGGCAATTCCTGGCCAGACTGATTAAAAATGTATCGAGCTTTGCTTTTTTATTTCTGGGAAGGAGCTTCGCTTCTGATCGATTAGTCCTCCTCATGCTCAAGAGCGTGATGGGGTTGGGTGCTGGGGGGGGGTTGGGGGGGGGGGGGGGGGGGGGGTGAAGAGAGTGGCGGCCTCACTGTTTTGTGAGGAAAGTGGATTTGCCAGCCCAAATGCTCCTTTTGACCCAAACGGTAATATCGCCCAGCAGACTGCAATGGTGAAATGACAAGGGTCAGAACTTTGCAGTGTCATATGGGACTCTGGGACTCAAGGCAAAACATAGCAAATGTTCCTGGCACTTCAAAGCTAGATTGGTTCAAATTGACTTATGGCTGTTAGTACTGCAGTAAAGGGGGGAGGGGGGTGGTTGGTCTACTACTACTGCTGTGATGAAGCAGCTAGTCTGCCATCAGTACTGCAATCTGTTGTAGTGTGACTATCCAGACACTGCAGGTGGCTCGAATTTATCCCTCCTGTAGAGGGTGCTAGACTTGTGCAGCTCCTTTCCCACCAGCTGCCCACCTACACATGAGAAACAAAGCAAGCGTTGTGTTCACCCACCCTTAGAACTGCCAGACGCCACCCATCCCCCCCCCCCCCCCCCCACACACACACACCACCCCTCTGGCCCCCCAGGCACGACAGCCGGCTGGCAGCCCGCTGCCTCACAAAGGTGGAAGAGAGAAAAATGACTTGTTGAGCTGTTAATGTTGTGGATAATCTATCACAGAAATTGGACACATACTGAGGACGCAGCGGGCGACCGCCTCGTCATGTGCCGCTAATTCCTATTAACCACCTGTCTCGGACTAATTGGAATTAACTGCCATCGCAGATAAATTGGGGGCCCTGGGAGTGCGCCTCGTTTGGGGTCGTCGGAACGATGTGTGGAGCCTGGGGGTTACCGAAACTGTATTTTTTTTTTTGTTTTTTATCCTCCCACTGCCTCTCATAGCCCAAGGAGAGTGCTACAGTGCCTCCGTGGGGCTTAAGGGCCTATTTTTAGCTGGGACTGGAACGGCTGCATACCATGCCACGTGTGGGCAGTATCATGTGTGTAAACCAGTGAGGGAAGTGCTCCAGTCACATAAGTCCTGTGAAAATGTGCCGGCTACATTTGCATAGTTTAATGGAGACATCCTGTGCTACTTGTGCACAGAGATAAGCATGAAGGGGATGGAGCTGTGTGTGATCCTCGCTCTTCACTGAATTCAGAATCTTTTTTTTTTTTTGAAGGATACTCCTTCAAATGAAACAGAACCTTGAGCTGATTGAAAATATAATCAGCTTGGAGAGGTAAGAGATGGTGTAAATGTTGGGAGTGTTCTTTTACTCAACATCTCCTAGTTTATTAGGCGGACCACCACAAATTTGATTATACGACAGGAACTTCTATCTCTGCTTTCTTTTGTTCAGCAGTAGGTCTCGGCCATGTACGGTGTTTGTTAAATGTGTTCTCATTACTCTTCTGTTCCAGAGAGCGTTACATCAATATCATTCTGAAAGTGGAAGAAATGCTAAGGAGCTGGTTCCCTAATGTGAAATCCAAAGACCAACTCGCTTGTGACCAGACGGAGGAAACCACTCCCTCTAAGAGAAAGAAGGTAATTTTATATTAAGCGATCCTTTGTGAGGCGGATTGTCACGAACATGTATAAGGTGACTACCGCCGGGCTGTGAAGGGGAGACAAAAATACCCATTATTCTTTAATCACTAGGGCAAAGGAAGAGAGTAGGAGAGAGAGGATTAAGGTCTATTTTTACCATTGTAAGGTGCTACACAAGTCTCAAGTTCAACAGGAACAATGTGGGAAAAGAACATGGAAATCTGGGAAGCGTCCCAAGATAAAATTAAAAGCGACCTGACATCTGGAAGAATAGAGAATGCTTGGCCTGTTTTGTGTAACTAGATGTGTATTCAGTCATTAAATGTGAAACACCTCTTGATATGAAGGGTCCCACTCATAATTTTCCCTCTAATAAAAAAGCCAAGTCAAGCCTCCAGACTTGCTTTTCATATAGTGTGTCAGGTTCGTTTTTCTTTGTCATTACATATTGCAAGAGGTAAACGTAGACTCATTTTCAGCACTGAAAACCAGTCAGTTGATGTAATAGGAAATATGTGGCTGAAAATTTACAGCTCCAGAAAAAAAGGGATAATAACATGGTGGAAATATGGTAACACACCAGTCAAGTTGCATTTACCTGAACTTTCCCCCCTCTATCCAAAAACAAAGGCCACCGCGACAATTACACTGAAATTAAGTGGCATAGGAGCTGCAAAGTGCTACCAAATGTATTATTCATAGCTTAAGTTCCCATTTGTACTAGAACATTTAGAATGATCTCATGCTGTTGTCACATTACACAGCGTGACTTTGGATGTGGGACACACCTCCACCAGAAAGGAGTCTTCTTACAGCGTCTAAGTGGAGGGGAAATAATTGCGCCCCTCTTCTCAGGGGTGGCAGTGTAGTGTAGTGGTTAAGGAACAAGACTCATGCCCAACAGGTTGCTGGTTCAATTCCCTGCTGTGGCTCTGCTGATGTACCCTTGGGCAAGGTTAGGGTTAGGGTTATTTTATAATTGCCTCAGTAAATATCCAGCTGTATAAATGGATAACATTGTAAAAAAAACTGTAAATGATGTAAGTTGCTCTGCTGAGTGTCTGCTAAATGCCTGTAATGCAATGTCTCCTATCTCTACAGCTGTGCCCGGTCACCACAGCGGAAAGCCCCATGTCTCTTGGCGGTCCCCCTGGCAGTAGCAAGGCTCTGGGAGTCAGCGAGCCCACGCCGCTGGGCGCCTATTCCGCCACAAACTTGAAGTGGCTCCACACGTCCCCTATCTGCTCCCCCACCGCGGAGCTGGCCCTGGGGGGGCTGAGGCAGTGGCCGCCGCCGGCGCCGCCCAGGGACAAGGGCGTCATGCAGGACAGTGCCGTGTCATCCAGCACCGACTCGCCCCCTGAGAGCCGGCCACCCCTGGGCAAGATCAACGCCCCCTGTTTGGAGAGACTGCTGAAATCCACAGAGAGCATCATTAGCCGCAAAAACACAGGGCCCACAAAGGAGAGCAGCTGGTCATAGCACAGAGAGAGAGAAAGAGAGAGGAAGAAAGAGAGAGACTGGTCTGTCTGCAGGAGAGGGATGCTCAACGTTTTGATCTGATCTGAGTACAGAGAGACTGGGCTGTTTTTAGGAGGGGGACACTTAACCCTCTGAGCTGGTCTCTGGTCTCAGCACAGAGACACTGGGCCACCTGCAGGAGCAGAGACAGCATTGCACTGCCCACCACGGTTTGGAGTCAGTCTGTTCGGGGGGGAGGGGTGAGGAAGGAGGGGTGCTATTCCAGCCTTCTAAGGAGAGTGAGAGCTTTAGGGTGAGAGAGTGGTGTCCCCACTTTGATGTCTGCATTAATTCCCCTCTATTTCTGTTTGGACCTCAGTTTGGATCCATTGTGCAGGAGTGGGGTACATGAACAAGGTGCAAACACACAGTCAGTCACCCAGAAAGGCAGGCTTTGGTTCTGATGTCTGTAGGAACTGTGATCGTGTGTCTGGACCTCCCTTTGAGAGAGGTTTGAAATCAGTGACATCAGTCACAGCCTTTGCATCAGTAAGGGAAAGTGTAGGTAACAGGATTCGGGAACACCCAAGATATTCAGATATGTCAGTGGTATATCTGTACAGATGTGGTGTATGTGTGAAATGAATGAATGCAAGTTTTTTTATTTTCTTTCTTTTGGTGTGTGTGTGTGTAACTCAGCATTCAAAAAAAAAATAGTTGAGCAATGTGACTGTTACTTCATTAACTTCAAGTTTTGATACAACACTTCTACCTCAATTTGACAGCGTTGTTAAGGTTGAGATATACTGTACACGACCAAGGACAAAAAAGAGAAGGTTCCACAAAGAGCCTGTCGTGTGGAGGCGGTCAGTAGGAGCCATCCTACTCATGTAAAAGGCCAGGACTGGCCAGCTGACCAGACCCCTGACGTCAGGTGACCTTCTAGAATGTGAACTCTATTACAGATGTTTGCCGAAAGGCAAGCCGTGCCTGTCAATCTGACGTCAAGCCGTGCCTGTTGGCTGATTGAATGAAAGAGCACCATGTTGAATACCCGAACCCCTGAAGGACACGCAAACTTGGAAATCCCTCGACTCCTCTGCCTTTTCCTCTATCAAGTAAATTATTAAACTCTTGCCAACCTGCATTCTGTGGTCTAACGTAACAGTAACATTTCTGTCAACACAAGAGTTGGACAATGTCTAACTAAAATACAGCAAGGAGAAGAGAAGGTATTGCTTTGTGTAAATATTCTGAACAATGTTCCAGGTTGTTAATTTACCTTACAAAGTGGCCTTTACAGTGTGATATTTTATACTTTAAAAATAAATGTGGTTATATTTGTTTGGCGTAAATGAGTGATTTGCTTGTTATTTTTGGCTTTTTCTCTTTCTGCTTTGGCTTGATTTCCTCACATTTAGTTCTGCTTGAGGTGATGAAATGGTTCAATAGTCACCTATCAACAGAATGGACAATGAGAAGCCACAAGAACTCAGTATTGAAGCATTTATTGAATTTTTTTCTGCTTTAGGAAACTCGGCATAGACAATTCAAAATTAAAACAAAATAAATATGAATATTTATGTAAAACTTTTTTCCTAATGAAAAATTATACACAATGTACAATTTTGTTTTTCCTTATTTTTTTCCATTGGGCTGGTTAACCTATACACATTTCCCAACAAATTAAAACATTCCTCCATGCAAACTTAAAAAAAAGAACCCTGAAAATAGGATGGAGCAAAGAAAAACCAAAAAATACTCAATTCACTGCTTGTGTCGATCGTTTTAATTGCTAATAAACCACAAGGTGAAATAAAAACACTGAATTGATTATGTTCGCAAGTACACTGAATACTCAAAAAGTCATCAGTATCATAAATGGGTTTTATGCCCTAGAGTTCCTACTTGTTTAGTGACACAACTCAGATATCTGACATCCCCCTCTACCATTTTCAAGGGAGAGGGGGGGCATGGTGTTAGGTGGTGTTTGATCACGTCTTATCAATAGTCTGTGTCTGAACCCTCTGCGTTGTCAACGTTGCGGGAGAGCATATAGTTGTCCATGTCGATGGAACGGCAGTTGTTGATGGCGTATCGCAGTCTCTCGGCCATGACCGCCTGGTTGGAGTATGGGGGCAGACGTAGCTGGAAGAAGCAGGTCTGGGAGGTGGGCAGACTGTCGTATGGCTGTGGACACACCAGAGGGGAAATACATTACATTACATGCATTTAGCATGCGCCCTTACCCAGGGCAACTTCCATCACAATTGAACATAAATGTACCCATTCAATTTAAACAAGCCACAGTGTCAGACCAGGCTCGCAACACTCCCAGATCCCTGAGTGTGAGCATAACACCATTCAAGCCCTACCACAAGTTAACTTGTGCACACTTGACAAAAGCCAAGTATACTATGATACAACAGGTCCTAGAAGACAAATTCGTAATACATCGTAATACTAAACATAAAGTTAACACTGAATGAAAAGATATAGTAGGTGTTAGGGGGTGGGGATAGAAGTGGAACCAAGATGCACTTTGAAGAGGTGCAGTTAGGGAAAGGCCAAAACAGCCTTGAACATACAGCCCATTTTAACCCCTCAGCACATTACAAAATAATTATTCTTCAGAAAGTTAAGACCGTTTCTGAGTTTGAAGGTGACATGTTGAAAGTCATTCATTGCACTTCCTCTGTCAAAATTCAAAATACAAGATTCACATGGGTTTGACGTCAGTTCTGTAATTTACTGGAAATCTGACTGAGCCATCCCGTCTACTTCTGTGTCAACAATTCACAGTTCCTACTTTCTTCTCAGTCCTGCGGTTAGTTTTGGAAAGTCTTAACTTGAGTTCTTATGTATTTATTTAGGCTTTATTTAACCAGGAAGGTCAACTGGGAGCTCGATTCTCTTTTATAGTGATGGCAATGTGGGGAGGGAATGAACAGCCCTACTCTTACTGTAATTATTATGAGATCTTTAATGATTAAGTGAGTCAGAACCCAGCTTTAACATCTCATCCCAAAAGGGACACCTTTTACAGCAGTGTCCTCATCCCTGCACCCAGGCTCTGGCCTCAGCCTCCTGGCTCACCAACACCGCTTTCAGCAGTAATCTTGAAGGTCCTCCAGTACTGCTAGTACAAATGAAGCCACTTCAGCTTCAGCTGTTTGGCATGAGAAAGCTACATGGGTGGTATGCCTGTTGGCAGAGGATCTGCAATATATTGTCTAAACTGTATTAAACCTTATGCACTTAATACCTGGAATCAAACTTGGTCTCTAAAAAAACACACATGCTAGGTTGTTTTCACCCTGTCCATATTAAATCTTATGCACTGAATAACTGGAATCAAACTTCATCTCTTAAAAAAAAAAAGCAGACACACACTAAGCCATTCTCACCCTGTCCACTTTCATGATCTGGAACCTCTGAGAGATGTCGGCGGTGTTGGCGGGCAGGCGGGACCGGCCAGAGACGAAGCGCATGAACAGGACGCGCTCCTCGTTGGAGAACTCCTCCAGGGTCTGCCAGAACCACTGGACCAGCTGGTGCTGCTCGTCCACCTCGCGGTAGCGCACCACCTTCTTCAGCACGTCCACCGAGATCTCGGGCATGCCGCACACCATCTGCTCCAGCTGCCGGGCCGTGAGAAGGGACAGTAGAGGCACGGGGACAATCCAGGACATGCCCTCACGCACCGCGGCCACCTGAGGAAAGGGGCGAGAGAGGGGCTCGAAACTGACCACAGCTGTCTCATACACACACGCACCTCCTAGAAAAATACACGGCCAACTACAACAGACACATCTGTTTCTAATTCCAACACACACACACCCTTCCCCTGCTCCAACTCACACACACACGCACAAACACACACACGTACCTTGCCAATAGCAACAAAGACATCTGTCCAACCAACCACAACACACATTTGATCCCAACACACACAGTATATTGCACAAATCCAACAAATCCACACATGCCCCAAGCACTGAAACCACACACGCACACAATTCTGGTCAACAATCCTCTGACAGTTGAGCTACTGAAGGTTCAAACACCACTCGACCACTTTTCCTTAATATCTCCCTTTGCCTACACAAAGTAATAAAAAAAAATCACACATTTTACGTGATTAAGACGTCATGGGAAAGGACATGTGAAGGTTCTTTAAAACAACTGGAGCCCTATCAAATAATGACTGTACACCAACTGCAACATTAGTCATTACTTGTTGCTAATTGGGTTTTTCCCCTTTACTGAGGACCAGTAGGGAACAGGTGCATTGTGGGAAGAGTGGGGGTTAGCATGTGAAGGAGCCATCTGGTGTTAGGTGTCATGCTAACTTTTCAAATTTGCATCGCTGAGTTGTGGAAAACAGCTCTTACTTGGCGATCGATCTCGTGCAGCCTGTACTCGATGGCCCGCTCCACGTACTCCTTCCTGTTGGAGAAGGTGAGGGGGATGCTGTTTCCTCCGGGGATTATGGGAACCATCTTTCCGTCTGCGCTCTGGCCGACGAATGAGTCGAGGGGGATCATCTGAAAGGACAGAGAGCTGAGCGTTTGCTTCCCCCCGCAACGGCAGGACTGACTGCTGACCTTCTCACAGAGACACCGGGCCTGCAGCGATGCGCCACAGAGCACATAACACCACTCCTCGCTGTCATAATCAATCTGCTGCACAATCACACACTGGCCCCTGCAGATCGACTGTGATACATATTACATTACTGGCATTTAGCAGACACTCTTATCCATAGCGTCTTACATCGGTTACAGTTTTTTTATGGTATCCGTTTATACAGCTGCACATTTTCACTGAGGCAACTGTGGGTTAAGTACCTTGCCCAAGGGTACAGCAACAGTGCCCCAGTGGGGAATTGAACCTGCAATCTTTCGGTTACGAGTCCTGCTCCTTATCACTATGCTACACTGCCGCCCTCACAATACACAGGAGGCGGGACTGACCCCCCTCACCGGGACAGAACGATGGAGTGATCCAACCCTGCTGCAGTGCCTGACATTAAGAGATGTCTCTGAGAGGGGCCTTGGGGGAAGTGGGGGCCATCATTAAGCACAAACAGACAGTTAAATGCTCTGACAGTTCAAATGGATAGGAGCAATAAGAGCCTGCCGGTTTTAGATCGGGAGCTCCGCGCATCACAAGCTCGTCACGCGTCCCCCAGACCAGATTAGAGGGGAACGAGAACAAATGGCAAGTGGGGGAGAGGTGCGGCTCAGACAGCGCCATTCCTAAGCTGCTGTGCCAAATTCCTCCCTCAGGGCGCAGCGGGGCGCTCTGCGCTGTGGGGGAATTTGTCTCTCCACTCCTCTGGGGGTGCCAGATGGCACCCGTGGTCCCCTCCTGCCCTGACCTCTCCTCACGGGGTTTTGGGGGGGGGGGGGGGGGGGGGTGGCCCTGGTCACTCAGGGTGCTTGGGAAAGCTGCCAGGCCCTGACAGGAAGGGCCCAAACGGGGGTTGCATTCCGGTGTTCGTGACGATCGAGCGAGGAGGCTTGCGTAACCGTTTACGACCGGGTTCCTGTTCCAGTAGTAAATGCATCTCCGAAGGCAGATAAGGCTGGCCATTGTATCAATAACAGCAGGCCAGCTGGTGGGGATGGGCGGGGGAGGGGGGGGGGGTTGTGGGGGGGGGTGAGGGGACAGAACGTGCCCGCTCATACTTCCCCCGCGCTCTTCCTATCTCCTCTTACCTCATGGAAATTTTCCTCGGTGATGCCGCTGTCTTCAATGTGAAGAATGCTGTTGAGGGTCTGGACGTAGAGCAGGTCCACCTCCTCCAGGTCCTCCAGGAGCAGCGGGATGCAGCAGAGCTGCTTCCACACCAGCGGCGCCAGGTGCAGGTCCAGCGGCTTCTTGGTGCGGATGGCCACGCCCATCAGGATTCCCAGGAACTTGAACTGCAGGAGGTGCTCGTCCAGGCAGGCCGAGGGGTTGAACAGGAACCTGGGGAAGAGGAGGACACTAAACTGAACAGAAACTCCCATGCAGGAGCCATTACATTATATTACTTTTCATTACTGGCATTTATCAGACGCTCTTATACAGAGCAACTTCCATCAATTACAGTGTTTTTTTTTTTTTTTTTTACAATGTTATCCATTTATACAGCTGGATATTTACTGAGGCAAGGGTACAAGGTTATAGCACCAGTACCCTCCTGGGGAATCGAACCGGCAGCTTTTTGGTTACGAGTCCTGCTCCTTAACCACTACGCTACACAGCTGTGAGGAGTTCTCACATGTATTTGGAGAAGTGACGACACATTATAACACATATAAATAGCTGGCATAGGCTGTGTACCGATTTCTGATTCCGTGTAGAGAAGTTGGTTATTTCCTGCAATTAATTACTGGTATACACACCACACACAAGATGAATAACGCCTACAGATATAGCTGACCTCAAAACTGCAAGCTTCAATCCTGTGACAATTGCTCCCCCCCTCCCCTCCCCCCTCCCTCTCCTACTCTTCAGCCCACTGCTAACTAAGCTACTCCTCCCTGGCTAGCATCACAGAAAAGACAATGACGATACACCAGGGGGTCTGCAGAGAGATGGGTTTATCACCCCGCTTACACAGGCGAGGCAGTGCTGAAGTTTCCCTGCTGTGCATGTGCTTTTTTAACCTGCAGCCTGGAGCTGCTCTCCTGCTCGTTTGCGGGCGCCGCACATTCCCGCAGGACTCTGGTACGTCAGTGAGTGGGCTGGAGGGCTGACGGTTAATAGAGGCGGCTGAGACAGAGGCAACGTGCGGGATGTCTCACCTGTCTCTGTTGTAGCCCACTTCAGCTGTGGCATTAGGGGAGGGGATGAGCAGGTCGGCGACCCCCGTCTCCAGCTCCTTCAAAACAGAGGAGAGTCAATGGAAAACAGAGTGCCTGGCGCACAAAGCAGGCTGTTGACCTTGCAGCCTGAGCACATTCTGAACCGAAAGGGTGGTGCAGTGTCTGCCAGCGGGGGAGGATCTGCCAGCTGCCAGAGGCATGTCATTATACCGGTTGCACAAACAGCATTTAGCATGGGAGCTAACACAAATGCTTTTATCATTTACTTTGCTCATCCCTTTTGCTTAATCCAACAGGCTGCACCTGTCGAGAGAACAATAATTTACTTAAAAAAAAATAAATAAAAACCAAACAGGGTGCATGGAGTGGGAGTGTGTGGATCACCCCCACCATTAATATCTCACGCATCCCACTCCACATGCTAACACCACAGACCAGAGAATTTATCGCCGTGAGCATTTGCATATGAATTTACCGCCTCCTAAGCACACAGGGCCAAATACACGATCCCCCACAGCTTGCTCCCGCTGCTCGGCAGAGCCGCTGTACCTGGCACATCTCTGTGATGGTGTCGTCGAACACGCCCCCGGCGTCGTCCGCCCCCTCGCCCACCAGCTTCACCTTCCAGGCGCGTGAGGGCAGCCTCAGGTCCGAGGCGTTCAGCTTGACCACCTGCCGGGCGATCTGCACGAAGATGGGCTTACACTTGCGCCCCCTGGAGGAGAAAGGGACACATGAGAGGCCTGCACCTGGCAAGGCAGCGAACTGGCTGCGTGACTCACCCCCCCTGGTAAGGGCACTGACCGGGTGGATATCCTCTTGACGGTGATCTGAGGGCCATAGTTCTTGCCCTGCACCATGGTTTTGCCGATGGAGCGCACCATGGGCAGTGTGTACACGCGTGGGGCCAGCAGCGGCCTCAGCTGGCCCTGGACGATGCCCCATGTTCCCGCGTTGTAGTGCGAGGTGCAGCTCTGCAACAGAAGAGTTGACACTCCACATTGTATGCAGACAGGCTGTTTCCCCAGGCATAGGCAGTAATGTGCTGGGTGGTTCACCTTGCCATGTATGAGACATACTGTACTAGTCAAATTTTTAAAAAAAAGGATCAAATTTAACGCGATTAACTGTGCTGCTCTGCTTTTGTTCCACCTCCGCCCTGCTCTGAAACAGCTTTGACTTGGCAGGGATCCTAAGAGGATGTTTCTCTGAGCAAGAGTTTTAGCTCCTGCTGTCAGTATGTGGGTGTGAAAGGTGTGCATGGGACGGTTATATGGGTGCGCGTCTGCGTGTATGTGATGATTGTATGAGTGCGTGTGTATGTGTGTGTGTGTGTGTGTGTGTGTGTGTGTGTGTGTGTGTGTGTGCACATCCAGCTCTTACCTGGTTGTTAGGACTGAGGTTGAGCAGTCTCCAGGAAGAGTACATGAGGTCAGAGAAATGGTAAAGGAGACGGAGCCTGGCACGGACGGCCTCCATGCTGACCTCCTTCAGGGCGCTGTACTGTGGGGGCACTGCCAGGGGCAGCCCCAACTGCAGGGGCACAGAGGAGCCTGGGGAAGAGGGGGCACAGGGTAGCTCAGTTACTCTGCCACACACCTCATCATCCCAGTGCTTTTACCGTATGTTACTACCACAATACCTCATGATATGTTTTGCATTTACAGCGAGGGAAGTCACTAACCCGAACCATTACTAATGTGTAGCACCCTCAAGCAAAATGTTCACCACACATAAATTGCTGTGGAGAAGGGAGGGATTTATACAGTTAATTAAAGTTGGGGGGGGGGATGGGGAGTGATTACATGGCATGATGACATATCCAACCCACTTTCTGGCATAGGTGTCACTGATCCACCAAAACCACTTCTAGCAGCAACCTGGTCCAATTACAAACCAATCCTAACAGCATTTAGCTTTAGTTCATTTGGCATTTGAAAAGGTTACAGGGTGGTATGGCTGTTTACACAGGGTTGGCACGGTAACATGGCTTTTGCTACTGTGCTCTTACCACAGTCACTATCTTTATAAATGTAACAAAACCCAAAAACCAACCTGTCAATCATCCATTTAGGGTAGTCACAGCGCTTGCCTTCTAATCTACCTTCACAATGAGCCCCATGCAAATACACAGTTTCTGAGTAACCTAAGCCTTGCGGCGGCTACTGTATTTGAATTTCAATCCCGCTGCCTCCCCTCAGGCTGTGGGCAGGAGCACACTGATATTAAAGAGCTGTCTGAATAAGTTTGATTGGTGGGACAGGTCTGCAGTCGGTGGTAGGCTGGAGGTGGGGTTGGCTTACCGGGGGCTCTGGGCGGGACAGATGGAGCGGTCCATGCAGCGCTATGGCAACGGCCAGCAGAGATCTGGTGGATATTCTTCCCCTGAAGAGTGGTAACCAGCGTGGGCTCTCTTACGTGGTTGGTGTGGCCAAGACCCAGCTTTACAGTAGACAGAGAGACAGAGGGTCAGCCTCACAGCAACATCATTCATATTTACACGCAGCTGTCATTTTTCATTTACAAGGGATGTGTCTTTTTAGAGAAGCATCTGAGATATAATAAAGCCACGTTACATATACACCTAGGTGGCTGGCTACCTGGGGAATTTACTTCACTGTTCTTTATTGACAATATTTCTGTACAAAGGAGAAAGCATGGGCATTCAGTGCCTTAAGTGCTAGACTGCTGCTAATACTCAAATACCTAAAATCACAACAAAGGCTACCTTCAAACTTATATTTGTGACCTGAATGGTGTTATTAACAATGTTCTTTGGCCTCAGGCGGCAAGGCAAGAAAAAAAGAACTCAGTGAACTTTGTCTCCTCTGTCCAAATTAAATGGTAACAGGTTTGGCATATTATACCCACAGAGTTAGTAAAGGTAATTCATTCACACCACACCGAGATAATGATCTCATTTGTTACTCAAGACCTGGCTCTGCTATTAATTGAAGGACCTGTGGAACTTTTTTTTTTTTTTTTTAAGTACAAAAATAACCTGTATCTCCATGATGAGAGGCAGGGTCATTAAGCCAATTCCATCTTTTCCATCACCACACCTCCCCTTCAATCCTCCTATCTCATTATAGCCCCTGGCCCCTTTGTTTTACATTCACTGGCATTTTCTGTACCGCCACGACTTCAAAAGAAGAGCAAAAAAAAAGCTGTCTCGGTGTAATCATTTACAGGATGATGATCGGGTGATGCCGTTTTAAAGAGTGGGAGGAGGATGCGAACGCTGGCGTTGACGTCAGTGAGCCGTTGACTGCGTGGCCAGGCGGCGATGACGGTGTCGCCGTGACCCCTCACCTGGCCCTCCGAGTTGCTGCCCCAGGTGTAGACGTCACCCGTGGAGGACAGCGCCAGCGTGTGTTCCGCCCCCACGGCGATGTCCTCGATGAAGATCCCTGACAGGGCAGGCACCTGCTGGGGTCTGTTGTGGTTCCGGGCCCTGCCCTCCGGCAAGCCAATAAGACGATCTGAAAGCAGCCATCAAGGTCAATAAGTGTCGCACACAAACAGAGGATGCCATTTCAAATCGGTTTCGCAATATTGACCTAACGGCCTACACAGGGATCACATACACTTCAGAGGAAGCACAAAGTTAATAGTCTTGAGATGCACAAAACACCTTAACGAGGCCACTGGAGCTACACTGGTTACAGAGAAGAACGGATATAGTAAACATGAACTCTTCATAGCTGAAAAGATGTTTTTTCTTTAAAAGATGGTTCAGTAAAACACATAAGTGAACCTGCGCAGGGCGACTGCATAATGATTTCAGCGCCAACGGGGACATCGATAATTGGAAATTAAAGGTCGGGTTCAGAGGAGTTAGGCCATTGAAGATCACAGGAAAAGACAGAAAAAGTCAATATTTCCGTCCTTTCAGTAAAATTAACAGACCTGACATAAACGAGGCAGGACAAAAGGAGGAGAACCTGCAGCTCTAACGAGATATACTTTGACACTCCACCAGCACTTGACCTGTTGTGGAACAGTCACGGGGGTTTGGCCGCCTTACCTTGCCCAAATGTATAGACATTGCCATCCTTAGTCAGGGCCACGGAGAACTGTGTGCCACAGGCCACTTTCTTAATTCCAATTCCGCAAAGGACGTCCACCTTCTGCCATTTGCAAAACAACACGACAGATTTATCTACAGTGATCTACAGTTGGGGTTTATTTATTTTTTCACGGCAGGCCTCTATGCACAGCGAGAAATCACCCACCTGTGGGGAGGATTTTGCGGTAGAATTTCCCAGGCCTAGCTTCCCGTAGTCTCCGTCTCCGAAAGCCCAAACCATCATGCCGTCAGCCGAAACGGCAAGCGTGTGATTCAGGCCGCAGGCCACCTGAGGGTTCCGATTACAACACGCCGTCAAGACACATGCACACCCGCCCCCCCCCCGGACAGCTGACATAAACTACCTCTAATTACATCACCATAAGGCTCAATTTGAGCAGCCCATCAAATTAATTGAGATAAAAAGGGAAGATAAACCGGCGTGATTGAGAGCAGCCGGTAAACCTCCCGTTTTGCTGAGGAAGATAAACTGTGTGATAAAGGGGAGGCTGCGTGAGCGTGCCAGGTGACAACGCCGGTGTCATCTACTTTACCTGTCCAACCTGGTACCCCTCCAGCGCCGTCACCCTCTCTGGGAGCTTCTTGTTGGATGTGTTCCCCAGGCCCAGTCGCCCGTAGTCGCCATTTCCAAACGAGAACAGCTTGCCGTCTGCAGTCACCACAGCTGAATGCTTGAACCCACAAGACATCTGGAAATGCAATAACAGGTCAATCTGCATCAGAAAAGACTACTGCTGCAGTTAAACGCATTAAGAATCACCCTTTCAAGCATGCTGTAGCAATCAAAAAACAGAGTTCCAGGGCAAAAGGCTGATTTAATGACTGCATTAAAGGGATACCAACAAATACCCAATAATACATCCTGTATTAACCAAAACCATTAACCAACTAACCAAAAGTTCAACATATGAGCATTTTCAAAATAAAGTTCATTACTGAGACAGAGATAGTGTCTGAAGCGAAATAAGAGAGTCGAACATGTGCATGTGCTGTGAGTGGAGTCACTGCTCTATGAGCCTTTCTCACAGCAAGTAATGTCATTTCATAAACACTGTCCATCAAGCTGAAACAACAAAACAACATGGACCTGAGGGGATCACTGGTTTGTTTGCTTCAGGAAGTGGAGTAAGTGTTAACGAGGGGTTAAGTGCTATGCGGGTCTACATGACTGGATTCCCCTGAGGAGGAGGAGGGGGACAGATCACAGCTGAGGGTAGCACATGGAGAAAAGGGCTGAAAAGGGTTTGCCTGAGGGCTGGTTCCTGACCTGCACCACTTCCTCTCCCTGCAGCGCCTCTATCTGCCGCGGTCGCCGCTGACGGTCGCTGTTCCCGTGGCCCAGCTTGCCGTAGTCACCGTCACCCCAGCTGAACACTTCCCCGCTCTCGGTCAACGCCATGGAGTGGCCGTCCGAACCGCAAGATGTCACCAGCTGGGTCACCACGAAGCCTGAGACAGACAGACAGACGGACGGACAGTCGGCTGATATAGATGATGTCAATGTCATCTTCGTAAGGGTACACAACCTCACATGCAGACGGCTGTAAAGAGCTTAATGAGGTGTAAAGATCTATAGATTGCAGACACCCTGATAAGCATTGTTCCGAAAGCTTTGTGTACTTATCTGTCTGTGTACCCACCCAGTCTACACACCGCTTAGGGTTATGTGGCTATAACACTTGTACAAATACCTTCTCTATCTCTGAAGCAACCTCTGAGTTCAAAAGGTGGAAAGCGTCTCAGGATTTCAGTCTCAGTGATGTCGCAATCTTGCATTACTGGTAATATCACCCATTAATGAAGTATTACAACAGTGAAAGCATATTTAACTGATATGAGCTCCCTAATGGTATCCTTCCAACAGGGACGCAAACAATCTCCTTACCCTGCAGGGCTGAGATGACAGTGAGCACGTGCAGATCGTCGGAGTTGCCTTGTCCCAGCCGGCCGTAGCTGCCTTCCCCACACGCCAACACGGTGCCATTGGCCTGGATCACGAAGGAGCAGTTCTGGCCACACACCACCTGGGGCAGCAGAGAGCACAGGGCTCGCACAATGACAAACAGAGAGTGGCGTGTCCTACATAGAGTCGCTCATAAAGAATCCCTCTAAGAATAGGAGCTCACAGCTTCGGTAGGTATGAATAATGAAGAGGACCCACAGAAGCTAATTTCCAGAAAGCGATCATCATGCTAAAATATGTCCTAATGATCACCGAGATAAATGGAGCGGTATGCTTGCATAATTAATGAACCCTCCAGGTCTGGCTTCTATGGAACCACAACACGTCCAAGCCACAGTATCTAGGTTAATTTTGTAAAGCATTTCTCCTACACTGCTCTCACTCTGAATTGTGTATTTTTTTGGTCTGTGGTTATTATATAAACGATATTTTCTCTGCCCTCACTGACTTCCACACATAAATATAGAACCTGGGAGCAGACCATCCTCAATCATCATCCATTAGATCTAGGTATTCAAACAACAAAGATGCATTACCTTAGGTACCCTGAAACAGCATTTACTTCTGCCCAAATACATCAGGTCTGACTACAAAATAAAATGCACTTTAGGATGACGACTGGAAGCCGTGCAGTGTGTTTGGATGTGATTGAGAACTGCCGCAGCCTTACCTGTTGGGCCTGGGAGAAGGAAGGCGCTATGGTGGGCACCAGAGTATTTCTGCCAGCCTCTGCCAGCTGTCCATGGCGTCCGGCCCCCCACAACAGCACGTCACACTTCCCTCCCAGGTGCCAGTCCTGTCACACGTCGGACACACAGTGTGTCAGATACAGGAAGCAGGAGGGCGGCACAAACACACATGCACAAACTAACACCACTGACACAAAAGCACAAAAACACACACACGTACTGTACACACACTTATGCGCAGGCATGAATGCACACACACACACACACACACACACAAACACACACTTGCATGCAGGCACGCGCGCGCGCACACACACACACACACAAACACACACAAACACACACTTGCATGCAGGCACGTGCGCGCGCACACACACACACACACACACACACACACACAAACACACACTTGCATGCAGGCACGCGCACACACACACACACACACACACACACACACACACACACACACACACACACACACACACACACACTCCTTACCTCTGGTCTGGATGTAGCCCAGGACATAATCTGCTCATCCATTCCAGAGACCCATTTGCTGTTGTCCTGGAAAACAGAGAGGATGCTGATGAAATTACTGTTGTTTTCAGAGCCAGAACAGCAGCAGCAGCAGAAAGGGCAGAACCAATCAGATTCCACCCAGGGGGGAGCATCACCCACCATGATCAGGGCCAGCTCGTCCTCGGGCACTGGCTCCAGGTCGGGAACAGTGAAGGATTCTGGGAAGGTGGCTCCACGGGCCAGTGCCTCTGCAGCCTTAACAGTGGTGGAGAAGCAGTCCAGCCAGGCCCACTCACTGGGGTTCCAGGCGCCTGGGTCTAGGGGGCAGTGTCGGAGGTGGGGGGGCACAGGCGGGCTGCACAGCAGCTGATCCAGGTGCAGTCCCACAGCCAGGGACGCCAGGCACTGCATGTAAGGGCTGTGGACCAGCTGTTCTCCACACACCACGTGAGGCTGTGTAAAAACACATGGTAAGACAATCTCAAAACTAAAACATTTAAAACTATTTCCATTAAGAGCAACAACTCTAAAGGCAAAGGAAAAACAGCTGAGGAGAAAGAGAAATATGTGTGGTACCTTCTCATATGCATACTGCTCCTGCAACATCATTGGAAGCCGCTCCAGGAAAGCCCTCATGCAGGGTGCCATATTCAATCCCACAACCCCCTGCTTTTTCAGGGCCGTTCTGCAGGTGGCCAGAACGTGATTGTTGGCTATGAACTCCGGCGTGCAGTTCACCACCAGCACATCCTGATGGTAAAAACATATGGAATAGTCACTCGAACAACTGTAGTATACAAAATCATTCACAAATAAATCTGTGCAGAATGAAAAATTAACACTGAGGGCATTACAAGCACCCACAATGTTGTGCATTTTTGAGTCTAAGACTGAGACTTTACCTTTGATCGGTTAGAGCAGACTGCCACTCCGACGTCTGGGATCCAGACGATGTTCTGAATGGCGCCAGACCCGGCCACTATGGTCTGAAGCACCGAGCCATCCTGGAGGCAAACAGGGAACACCGTGATCCATCTGGGAGAAAATATTCGGCTGAAAAGTAAGCAGGGTTAGGCCAGTCTGACTTACCCGCAGGGACCAGATGTTCATGAGGCCACCAACACCTCCAGACACCAGGGCCAGCCCATCGGGACTGAACGCCACCATCCGGACGGGCGTGATGTGTCCCTTCAGCTGAAACACGCACACGGCACTGTTCGGTCTTCTGTAAGTGCGCTGTAGGAGAATAGGACTGGCGTGAGACATGCACTACAAACACACCAGGCGACAGGAGGCACGCCTGCGAACAAAGAGCTCTGTGAGCCACAGCCAAAATCTCTCTCCTCACCCACCTGAGCTCCTCTGTTACACAGGAGCTGGTCTGGCCCAGAGATTTGTTGATTCACATGTGGTAACTTCCAATCCACTGCTCCACACCACCAGGTTTTACTTTTGGCTTTGACTCACACATCAAACCCTCGATCCACAATGTCACACTGTCTGCTCCACACTTGCCTTTATCTTTGATTTTGTTTCCATTTCCCACCATCCGTCGGAGCTGCTGGAGCTGGATTCTGGGAAGTCGCAAGCGTCCTGAGGAATGGTCCAGACGCAAACCAAACCATTCTGGCAGCATCTGAAATCACAGATGCACACGGACTGTTCAGAAAAAAAGAGCTTTTCCGAGGAACCTTCCCCTGCTATGAAGGGGAATGCCTGTATTTACAGACAGCTGAAGCAGGCTGGGAATGGAAATGTTTTCCTTTGGGGAGGAAAATCTCCCAGAATTAGAAACCCTCAGAGTGTCTACAATAATAAATCGCACTGCTAAGGAAACAGCGGCACACAAAAAACAGCCAGGTCAGGGATGAATAGCCTAATGGGTTCTATTCTGGGAAACTTGTTGAGTGTTTGATAACAATCTCCATTTCACATTCCAACTGCTCTTGATGTGCCTGAACTAAGGCCCTCCTATGTGACTAAGAGTCTGTGCAGCCTGGATGGGATCTGCTTTGAAGACAGACGTGATGTGAGGTGACGGCAGTCACGTACGTTGCCAGCATGCTGAGGGGCTTGGGGCCCTGCCCTGGCAGGCCACACCAGGCCACGCCGTTCACCGTGGCGGGGTGGGTGAGGGCTTGCAGGCACCGCCAGCCTCCACCGGGACGCAGACAGGCCCACAGCTTTACCGTCTCCTCCTTGGCGCAGGTCAGGAGGATCTGACCGCTGGGATCCCACTTCATACAGGTGATGGACTCCTGTGGAAACAAGGTACCGGGTATCCACGATGCCACTTTACGCCACTGTTAAAACCAAACTACAATCATGAAATTTCTGACGGATGCAAAAAGCTGGGGATGGAAAAAAAAAAAAAGATAATTGCTCATTTTGGAGTTCAATCCGGTTTTCTTAAGAACTCACTCTCACCTTGTGTGCATCTATAACCACAATGGCTCCTTTCTCCAGTGGTTCTTTAGAACCAATCAGAAGCTTTCCATCAGCATATCCAACGGCAAAGGGCTTGTCTTCACTATACCAGGCAATGTGCATGACAGCCACTATGGAAAGGACACAAACATCCCCAGTCACACACACTGCTCCGTCCTTTAGCGATTTAACTGCCAACGCATTTTATCAACTTCCTTGTAATAATAAATCAGTCTGCCACACATCTTCTTGTTCATCCATGTTATTGGTTTCATTATTTTCCTTCCAACTTTGCAGAATTTGATAAAGATGGACAACTGTCTGTAAAGAGAAACCATGGTCTCAGCGGGCCTTACCATCCTTCCTGTAGCAGTGCTCCAGCTCCACCCTCTGCATGGTGGAGGCGTCGGCCACTTCAATCATGCCCAGAGAGCCGTCCATGCGCCCCACCAGCAGCAGCTCCACGGGCTCCCCTGACCACAGGGACATGGGCTCATGCTCTGGCCAGGCCAGGGTGGACACCCAGTGAGGCTGGACATCCAGCAGGCCTTTCCCCCCTGAAGAGACACAGCAGACATTTCATGTTAGTGTTACACACCTACTACCCATACACATAAAAGCACCTCAATATAGTTCCACAAATACAGCGCAGGCAGGGTCCTTCCTAAACAAATACAATACTGAGAACATTGGCTAATTTAACTGACTAATTTAATTGACTTTAGGATGAACCCCATGTCTCTCGCTAGTGGTTATCAAAACAAAGCAGTCAAATCTTCTGACCACTACAAATACTTTGGGAATATTGACAACAAACTAAGGTCAGGAGAAATTAATAGCTCCTACAGTTTTTCCTTAGAGAACTAATTTTAAATCATTGTTTTCTTTTATGGATAACATATTATGCCTGTTGCAATCTTTGCTATGATCTGCTGGTATGGTGATCTGAACATGAAAAGCCAAAATTAACTTGACAAACAGAAATAAATTGAAATTCCCCTGCAAATTAAAGGAAGAATGGCTACAAAGTCAGGTCTACAGAGACATAACAGGGAAGGCTCCAGCTATCCTCATTTATCCCAACACACCCTCGTCATCAAGGACTCCAAGTTTTTTAAACTCAAAAAAATAAAAAGCAACAGACTAAAACTGTTGTTGGAATCTGTTGGAAGCTTTAATTCCAACTGGCATTCCAAGACTGATTAACTGAAAGAGTAGGCAGTCACCCTGAACATTTTACTGATTTTTAGTTAGTGTGTTCATAAACTATTCACTCATTAGCAGTTTTTACCTGTGACATTTACAAGAATTAGAACCAAGAAAATGTATTCATATTTAAAACACTGATTACCTCATGCGCTGTGCTGATCATTAAATTCATACTGATATACTCCTTATTCTCACAGTAGAGAACTTTTCTTTTGACTTTAGAGATTTTTCTAAACTGATAAACCACGGATTTTATATGGCACCTATATTTTTAAACTAGTGATTTGACTTTTTTACCTCTCTGAGAAGTCATCATTAAAAGCGTTACTGAGGAGGAACTGTCTGTCCCTGTGGTAACTAGTGAGCAAGTGTGGCACTCTCACAGAGCGTGTTCACACTTCAGTTAAATTTAGAACATTACATACGTGTAAGGAAAAACTGCACAATGTGAAACACAGAGAAACGTGTTACAGGAAACTTGTGGATGCTAAGAGTGACAGTGCCAGTGACATCCTCCTGAATACTGGGAACATGCTGTCACCCCAAATGGGACTTTTTTTTTGTCGTCAAGACATAAAGAAATGCAAAAAGACACAAAAGAGGCGCAGATCGATCTGAAACACCGACAGGTCTATTAATGAACCCCAATTCCTAGGGAAAGAATTTGCTGCCAGTTTTGATCATCATGGTGGGCAAGTCGGTTTTAACTTTAAATCCATATTTTAGGGCAAATACGGCATATTTAAAATTCAGTTTGGATTTGACTATAATTCCCTGCTAACCTAATTAGCTGAACTGAATCCATTTTCAATGAGAGCAGCAGAGGACAGCTTGTCTTGGCTGCGGGGCTTCGAAGATGATGCAGAAATTGGCGGTGAAACTACTGCTCAGCCCTTGGGCTGTGAAATCTTAATGACTGCCTCACGTAGCTTCTGGTGAAGGGAATTCACATCCTCTATGAAATTAAAACACTCTCATGTGCAACTTAAAAACCTCCACAAGTGGACAATTTTGTTCTGTTAATAAAATCATTTGGCATCTTGAAAAAAAGTAATTGTTATGTGTGAATTTTAAATATAAAAACAATGTTTTGGATGAATGGTTGATTTAGGTGTCAGTCGGCGGGGGGGGGGGGGGGGGGGTTGGGGAGGGGGGGGGGTTGACGTCCTATGTCTCACCGTTGACTTGCCAAATGTTGACCATTTTTTCCATGGCAGCGGCCAGATACTTTCCACTGACGCTCCAGGAGACAGGGGACAGGCTGGGGTCCCCTGGAGAGCCGAGACAGCCCAACCCCTCATCCGCTGCCCCGTCCCTAAAACACACACACAAACACACACTTAGACATCCAGCCCATTTGTACAAGAGGTACACAAACAGCCCATGTGAATGATACTATTTAATGAGACGTGGTTGGTGCCTTTAAAAAGGAACAGCCATAACAACATTTCCCAAGGAGTCCCATTAGGAATTAGTGCCAAGGAAACCATTCCTCCTCCTGGAGAAAAGAGTGAGATGCTCACGTTTTGTTGAAGATGCAGGTCTGCTGAAGTGTGTACTGGTTTTTGGTCACGTTCCACACCCTGACTGTTCCATCATTGCCACTGGTGGCTAGGAGACCTTTCCTGCTGCACCAGCCACAAGTGATGACCTGCAGAACATCAGAAAGGTTCACACTCAAATCACATTCATGTTTTTCCCTGACTTTTCAATATTTTAAAAACAATTGTAACAATTTGCAAGGGTTAATTCTACGGCTGTGATAGTCGAATGATAGCATATGACACATGTACTAATAGTATATGACATCAAGCTAAATTAAAAGAAATTACCCAGATTTGGACAACTTTTTATGCCTTTTACATGCCTTTCCATGATGTTTATTTTCTACATTTTAACAGTGGAAACCATAAATGATCAATCAGTTTTCTTTCAGTAAATTTTTACAAATGCTCTAACTCAACGTGCTTGGTAGGGTGCACTTTCCGGAGGAAATCTACAAGTACAGAACTAAAAGCCAGCTGGGGAAGAATAAAATGATTTTCCTGACCCCGACAGAGAGAGAAAGTGAGAGCGCCAGAGAGTGGCAAACAAAGATGCTCACAAAAAAGGCGGAACAGAATATGAACAGAGGAACAGAAACAAACGACAGCTTGTAAATGATTTTATCCATATTCAGTTCACTGAATAAATGCTGACCCAAAACCCACGTATCAAACAGCACCTGTCTGCAGGAGATATCCTGCAAAAACAGCCCCCCCCCCCCCCGGTGTATTCTGCTTTTGACATACCCTGCTCTGATGCGCCTCCAGCTTGATGAAAGAGCACTTTCGCAGATCCCCCGCCATGTCGGCGAAGGTCTGCGGTCGGCTCTGGTTGTCGCGGTCGTGCGCAGCGAGCGTGCGGACCAGCTGCTGGGCGGCCCACTGGCGGTGCTGCGAGGACAGGCGTGTGGACACGCAGCAGGCCGCCAGTGCATTGGCCAGCTCCAGGGGGCCTACAGCGGAAGGATTATATGAAGGATGGGCATACAAATGCGCTACAAAACCTGCTTGAACAAAACAGTGACATGGCGCTCTGGTGAGTGACAGAGGAAATGAAAAAAAAACACAAAATAAACATCATGACAGTAACAAGAAATCATAAAAAAAACTTAAATGGGACACTAGTGCCAGTGATGGCATGCAAGCTCAAGTGCACACAGGGCCTCTTTAAAATACAGTACCAGTCAAAATTTTGGACATACCTTTCTTTCTTTACTTTTACCGTTTTCCACGTTTTAGAATGATAGTAAAAACATCAAAACTATGGAGCAACACAAAATGGAATTATGCGGTGACCAAAAAGTGTTAAACAAATAAAAACTTATTTTTTATATGAGATTCCTCAAAGTAGCCAATTTTTTTAAATAACTTCTTTGAGAAAGAAATTCATAAACAGGCAACTTCACTATTTATATTCGTCTAAGAAAAAACGTTCAAGCATTTAAGCGTAAGTCTTTAGACTACAATGACTTTGAATGTATGCGTCCCTTTATCTTATCCAGGTGTGTCCTAACTTTTGACTGGTACTATACTTGTTACCGAGTATCAATATTTACGGTAAATGACCCCAGGTTTCTTGACCAGCAATTATGTTATTCAACACAAATAAGAGTAACAATAACTTTCATTAAAATAATTAATCTTTAAAGACCTCAGATTGTGGCCATCCAGACTATGTGTTACTGCAGGTCAGGGATTTTCAAAATCATATCATGATCTCCAAATTATATCATGAACGGAAAAGCCAGGAGCTAATCTCTAAATAAAATCAAATACTCCGCTATAATTGCCAAGTCGCATTTTGTCTGCTATAGCTCAAACCACTGTTAATCTACTAATGCGAAACACAGCCATATTAAACAGGCAGATACCATGTTCTTTCTGGAGTTCCTATCTATCCTTGACTTGTAAGTGGGGCCCATAAGATGGTTGAAAACCCCTATTTGCTGTTGCTACGGACATGATGTAAAACCAAACATAAAATGTGAAACAACGTGTATGACAATATTTTGATAAGTAACAGAGAGATAACGAACCTCTCTTCTCGATGTCTGTCTTGTCATAGTTGGGCCTCAGTTTGGCCCCTTTGTCAGCCAGCAGGGCTACCAGAGCCTGGGTGACGACAAAGTTGGGCGAGGTCACCAGTTTGTTTTCCTCAGCTACTCCTCTGAGGAAACTGGGAAGGAACTTCCTTTGAATGGGGTCGTCCACGGTGGTCAGATTCATACCGGTGGCGGCCGAGATCAAATTCTGGAGAAAGTTACAGACCGACACAATTTGTGTCTTCAGTATTACTGCAACACTGGGGACTTCAGCTAAGAGACTTCCAACTGAGCGCATGCCTTTTGCTTAAGTGTCTGTTCCCCCAATGTTCAAGACCAGTGAATAAATTTAATTTTGTTATGGAACTTTATATAACTGGTTCAGGTATCTTCTTTATAGCACTACAGATTTATGCGGTTGCATAAGCAGTCAGAATGCGCTTAATCCATTATTTCAGGTTTAGGCTGAATTCCTAACCCACCTAAAAAGATTAAGTCCAACACCTTTAGAACAGTGAATCCTACTAAATGCTGGAAAATACATTATTTTCAATCCACTGTGTGCTTCAGCTTGTGGATTTTTAGCATGTTGGTAAATTACGTTGCTTTACGACTGAATATAATATCGCTAATAATGTACAATGTATGTATATTTGGTCTTAGACATACAAAGAATGTGTTGGCTAATGATTTTAAAGTGGGAGTATTTAATTAGGGTTGCTATAATTGGATTTTTAACATGACAATCTCAGCTGATGCAAGACAGCGTAATATAAATGCCCACATATCACATGTAGCTGCTAATGCTGCCTGTTAGTCAGAAGAAGTCCTTCATTAGCTCCATCACGCCAACAGCTGCATTTTTAGCCTGAGGGTTGTCCATGTCTAGTGCCTGTTTTATGGCTGCTAAGTCTAGCATTGTTATTTCGGTTACATTTCTTCTCTGTGTCTGAGAGTTACGTGGCAAGGGGCAGCGGAACTGCTGTCAGGGCTGTCAATCATTTTAGTGGGCGTTCCACGGCCTTGCCTTGCATTATGTTACACCCCAGAGAAATCTTCAGAAGCAGATGTCTTAACAACAGTGAAATTATCAGCCATTTCAATCTGTTACCGCAGTCATAACACATTATGATGTAATTCTACATTATATAAAGTTCAACATTATATAAAGATCACCCTCTTGTACTGGGAAATATTTACACACAGTGATTGTGAAAGGATTCTTTTCCACCAGACAACAGTGTCGACAGCGTTCATGATCTTAGAGAACAGCCAAATAATAACTGGTTTTACATGTTGCTCTACCATTTGCGAAACATATTTGAACTGAGTTTGACAAATACAAACCCTTTTAGTATTTATATTTTTTGCATTTCTCCCTCTTTGTTACCCAGCTTTTTGTAATTGCCAGTTATGCATTTAAGCTCGTCACCACTGCAGCAGCTACTGAACCCATGTGACTGAACCTACCGTGACTTTTTTTAAACTACATGTCCCACCAGAAGACAAAACCCAATCAGAGAATAAGTGCATTCTCCTGACACAATCTGAGTAACTCATGTTATATCTAAACAAGTCCTAGGGATTGCAGAGCCATGAGGGGACTCTGGCTAACCTACCCCCTCCTAACCCTGCCTGAATGAAACTAATTTATTCCACCAATTTAGGCTCACTGCCAGTAAATGACACGGCTGATTTCAAACCCCCAGCCGTAGGGCTCAGCCCGCACTTGGAACAAGCACCTCTACTGTCTACTGAATCACACTAACGCGTGGATCTGGTGCATCCCTACAGATGAATGGGTCCGCTCATCCGAGAGCAGAAGAGACTTAGAGGGTGAGACACCTGTGTGCAGAGCTGGACGAGCAGCTTGGCAGCGTTGGGGCTGTTGGATGCCAGGCAGCCCACAGCCGTGCTGAGGTAGGCCAGGCAGGAGATGGGCTTGCTGGCCTTGGTGGCCCCGCGGGGCCGCTCCGAAGCCCCTGGGCCAGCCGGCGGGCTGGTGGAGAGGCCGGCGCGCCCGGCAGCAGCCAGGCACATCAGTCGTACCAGGGTCCTGATGTCAGTCAGACCCAGGGACTCCAGCCCTGCTGCCAGGCTGCAGCTGGACCCACTGGCCAGGAGGGGGGCGACATACTTAGTATCACAATTATGATCAACAAATTACTACAGACTATCATCTGATATGATGTAAAAAAAAATGTATTTCACATGGTAAAATCTCTTAAGCAGACTCTTTTCTCCACAGTGACTTCACATAGCTTACACCTTTTCAATCTTATTCACACAGATGGATATTAACTGGATATTTACTGGACCACTCTGGTTATTCATTTGCTTAATGGTACGAAGACAGTTCACCACATCGGAATCAAACAGGAAACTTAAATAACAAGCCCAGCCCTTACACCCCTATGCTCCCCTTTCCCCCAGCCCATCCCACTCAAGAGCCGCCCACTATGCCCTCTCACCTGACAGAGAGCAGGGACAGTGCCCTCATCACCATGGTCCTGGCCAGCAACACCTGGGCAGCTGCGGTCACCCTCTTCAGGGCCATGACCCGGTCGTGAGGGTTCAGCAGGGCGGCGGCCTGCTCGCCCAGGGTCACCCTGCCAGAGGAGCTCTTCTCCACAGAGCCATGACAGCCTAGAGCCCAGACAAGATGGATCAGACGGCATTAATCATCAGAACTCATATTCATAACATTCATCTCCAATCACCAAAGGCTATCAACACATCCTCTATTTAATCAGTTTGTTTTAATAACACTTTCACTTTATTGTATTTTATTTAATTAGAGTTGCACCAAGTAAATTGATGTGCATTATAATTATTATTGTTCATGGTGGTAGCATCAGTTTTGCAACTAAAATGTGACCTCGCTAAAGAACGCTGTTAACAACAACCTTGTACACAACATGCCCACAGAATGAAATCATTACTTCAAGAAATCAAAGTAAAACTGTCGGTGTGTAAAATGATGATGTTGCTGTGAAATGCAGAACCAGCTATTATCCATAATTAATCAGCATAAGAAAATAATCATGTCTTCATTTATGCCATCAGTGTAGTGGCTCAGTAGTCTGTGGGGAATGACATTATCTTCCGGGAATGAAACTATTTCACATGGTCAAAGAGAATACGAGCTAGAAAACCAAGGCAAAGGACACTTTAGAAGGACCAAAGAGAATACACATTTATACACCACCTAGAAAACCTCTTTTTCCAAGAATTAGATCACTTATCCAAAACTGAGGGAACAGCTGCTGAGAAAGTAAATTTTGATTTTTTTCCCCACTTTCTCTGACTATTGGGCTAAATTTAAGAGTTAACCAAATCAAAAAAAAAAAGAAAAATCCCTGTGAGGATATTTTCCCATGGAGCACACACAATGACTGAAATGACTACCTGAGCAGCATCAGAATTTAAACTGCTTAGGAACTACAGACACACCGATGTCAGATGCTTCATGAGGGCAACTGGTCACCACCCTTTCAGCCGGTACACTAAAAATACTAACCGATCTGTAGTAAGGTCTCCTCCATGCTGTTGGTAGCTGTGACCATGGCGACGGAGGCGCCAAGTGGGTCGCTGTCGGGGAACTGCACAGCCTCTGGAACCACCCTGCGCTCACTCAGGCCCAGTGGCCCAGCCAGCAGCTCAAACTCCTCCTCCCCTGTGAGCTTCTCATCCTCATCCACATCCAGCATGTCCCAGTCCTCTGCACGCACACACACACAGGCACACAGAGGAGTGATTCCATTATTAAAGTGACAACACAATCCAACACTCAACCTCCCATTCTAACATATTAATACACCCACACTCACTGACAGTTACAGGCACAAATCTCTTAATGAGTCTTTCTCAATGGTCAAGTCATTAGTGGGACTTCTGTGATTGCTATTATGAGTCATTTTTACAGCTGCCATACCTTCATACACACTGTCCTGCTTCCCAAGCAGATCTGGAGCCTGGCCCTTGTATCTGAATATAAAAACACAGGGACAAAACAGTCAAACCTGACTACAACTGTGAAAAAGCTGCAAAACTTTTTAATTTAACAAAATTAACACCAGCTCCTGGCCTCTGAACTGTAAACTTAAGATTAGCAGTGAGCATCGGGTTTGCGAAGTGCGCAGGCACTGACCTTTCCGGCACTGACACCTTCGCCTTGCTCTTCACGGCCAGGTACTTCTCCCTGCAGGCACCGCACAGCAGGTAGTACGGGTTGCCGCTGCCACACTCCCCGCCGAACCAGCCGTCCACGTAGGAGCCGTTGCTGCGGTAACCCTGGCGGTTGGCGCTGCGGCCGCAGCCCGGGTGGTTCTTCTTCATGTGCTGGTTGAAGTTGGCCACGCTGGCCTCGCACAGCTCGCACACCACCACCTCGTCGCGGTCCTCGGTCTCGCACACGTGCTGCAAGCGCACAGACGCACAGCGAGGTGCGGGAGATCAGCGACACCATGCGTCGACGGGGAAAGGGACCGATCTCAGGGAAAGACGCTCTAATGTGTTTCGCAGTTTATCCCCTCTAAGCGGCGATCAATTCAGCCCCAACACAAAAGCCTCATCAAGTGCCCAAGCAGTGATCACTCGCAGCACAGCCCGTTACTGCCCTGCATAAAAGGTTTTAGCTGTGAAGCCAGTGAAGCATTTTTAAGCACCGGTTTAAATGTCATTCAGGCATGCAAGTTAATAGCAGCTGTTACTGGCTGTGCCGCCGGTGGCAGTGCTGGTGTGTGTTTCCTGGATATGTGGAGTAAAAAAGAAGCGGAGGCAGCCACTGCTGCGGTCAAACACACCCATGTTGGCCAGTCCAGTACCTCCGGGATCCACATTCCCAGAATGTCGGTGTCACTGGCCAGGTCCTGGCCGAACATGGCCTCCATGGTCTCCTCGTCCAGGTCCATCTCCAGCTCCTCGTCCAGGTTGAAGTCGTACAGGGTGCCAGGGTCCTGCTGCAGTGTGGAGCCATCCCGTCGGCTCTGACTGCGGTGGGCCTGGACCGAGCGGTACAGACCGGCTACGGACAGACAGTCATCATTTTCAACACCTCCACTCCTTCATCCCAAACCACAGTTGTCTAGCACCACTCCTTCACCCAAAACCACAGTTGCCTAGCACCACTCCCTCACCCAGAACCCTGGGTGCTAGCACCACCCCTTCACCCAAAACCCTGGCCACCTAGCACCACATGGTCTCACAGTGTAAACTGAGTTGGCCCCAGGGCTTCCCCCACTCATCCAGTTACAGGACGCTGAATCTATACCTACCAAACCAAGACCACATTCCCATAGCACTTAAAAAGGTACGGACGTTTGAGCAATAATTCCTTAAAGCTATTCACACCACGACACATTCCCCGTCTGCAGCGTCTGTGCCTTAGCATTTTTCACACGTCTTCGCTACACATAAACAGACCTATTGCCATTCTAATGGATGCCCCTAGACCCTCCTAGAAGGCTGAAATCCAGTCTACCAGAGTGAAGGTGAACAAAGATCTCACCAGCGCGGGACAACAGTGTCCGCGCAGCCAGGTCAAAGCGGTGCTTCCTGCTGACAGCAGAGCGCCCCCTGGGGGTGGGGCCGCTCGAGGCAGAGCCGGTGTCCTGATCCAAGCTCTCCGGGCTGCAGAGGAACAGCAGACAGACGGACGGACAGACAGATACACACACAAGTGAGACAATTATAAACGAACCCACCCAACTCCTAACTAGTCATCCATTCTTGATTTTCAGTAATCACTTAGAAGACTTCAGTCTCTCCTTCCCCAACCCAAAGCCACACTCTATTTTTATCCATGTATCAGTTATCCCCATTTTACCACAATCTGTGAGCAAAGGCATTGATTTAACAAGACATATTCATTTCACTATCTTAACTTGCTTACTTGCTTCCTTTTTAATGTATGCTTAGTAACAGTAAAACAGTAAAAACCATTATGTCAATTCATAATTTAGAAGGGACATTAAAAGCCATCCTTTCAAGTACTATCTGGCAAGCAATTAAAAATGTCAACTGCACAGCCAAACTGCAGCACTGCTGTGCTGTAAATGAACTGTTTCCACTGTGTGACTCCTAAAGAGCACTAATGCAGGCAGGGTGATGATGAATGTGGTGCTTTTGACAGGGAGGTGACGCACCTCTCGCTGAACCCCTCCTCCATCTCGGCAGCGTCGGCGCTGGGGATGTCCGCAGGCGAGCGCAGGTAACTCCGGTCCATGGACTTGCCCCCTCCTCCCAGGGCCATGGCCCCGGGGCAGGAGTCCGCGCCCCCGCCTGTGTGGGACTCCTCCTCATCCTCGCCAGGGTGCTCGATCATCCACATGGCCAGCACCGTGATGTTCTGGGCGTCTGCTTCTCCTCGGGCCCCTGTGTCGTGGGGTGGGGTAGGGTGGGGGGTGGGCAGGGAGGTGGAGCAGGGAGGTGGAGCAGGGCAAAAGATGCTGAGCATTCAGCCATCGACTCATTGCATTACATTACATTGTTGTTATATTTAGCAGACGCTTTTATCCAGAGCAGCTTACACATTCTACAGTTGTAATATGTTATCCATTTATACAGCTGGATATTTACTGAGCAAACTGTGGGTTAAGTACCTTGCCCAAGGGTACAGCAGCAATGCCCCAAGCAGGGAATCAAACCGGCAACCTTTCAGTTACAAGCCTTGCTCCTTACCATTACACTGCACTGCAACCCGCATACAACTCATACAACTGATCCAGACATTGCACGGGGCAGCTACAGAACACTGTTTCTGTGAAGAGCAGCCTCACCTGTGGCCTCCAGGGCCTTGGAGATCTGGCGCAGGGAGAAGCCCATCTCCAGCAGGGGCACGGCGATGGCAGGAGGGGGAGGAGAGGTGGACAGTCTGCTGCTGGGGTCCGACAGGGCTAGGGAATGAGAGGGGTGGTGTGGGGCATCAGCACAGGTCAGTACAATACACAGGTGACCCACTTATCAGGAGCTGTCTTGCATGCCTGACATCCAGCCAATGGAGTGTTGTGCAAGCTGATCCTTGAGGCACTGCCAAGTACAAAGCTGGCAAGCCCTGCACTGTACGCTATCCAAACTTTAAACCCAGGGTAGTCAGAACACAAGCACCATAATGTACCCAATGTGTCAGTTCTATAATTTCCACATTTAAACGGGCACAGCGTGTCTCTAAAGCCTGCCTGAATAACAAAGTTATCAATGACAACAGCAGTGATTGGGAGAGTGGGCACTTGAGTGTTTGGGGCAGTGCGAAGCATCTAAAGCGTTGGGCATGTGGAACAGCATGTCTGGGACAATGCAATGTCTCAGAGGCATGGACCCGTGTGTTCTGGAGGGTGTGTTTAGGACACTGTGAGGTACGTAAATCGTGGTGTGCCGTGGTGTCTGAGGGGTACATACATGTACCTGTGCGATTGGCTGGCCTGGTGGGCTGGGAGTCTGGGGAGCTCAGACTCTGCCTCCTGCCCACCTCGTCTGAGGGTGAGGTGGGGAGAGATGACACCGGCGGGGTCTGTGCTCGGCGAGTGGGGAGCAAAGTGGTGGTCGGGTAGCTGGAGAACATTTGCCTGTTTGAGCCAATCATGCACATATGCACGTGTTAACATTAAATCAGATTTGGAATGAATATTTCACTAACCTACAGAGTACAAAAAAAAAAATGCTCAGTTCCATTATTAAACAATGCATGTACAATGTATCAGCGGATAGAACTGATAAAAATGAAAGAGAAACTGATTGCCCCAGCACTTGAAATTGACTTTGCTACTTCTGTGGTAATTTTGGCTCCATTGTGCTACTGTGACACCTGGCAGTCAGCGAATCATTGGCGACAAAGTAGCTGTGATTTTATAATTATTTTTAGAGAACAGCGTCAAAAGGGCAGCTGCATGCAATTTACCATTTCTAAGACTCCGAATGAGATGGTAAGCAAAGTAATGAGGCAACTTAACAGCACCGAATAAGCTAAAAAAAACAACCTCTAACCACGGAGGGAAATGTGAGAGGGTTGCGTAGTCGGATCAAGGCGCTCTGACCTCAGCAGGCTCAGAGGCATCACACCAGGTGACTCGGAGGCCGGCACGGTTTCAGTGTCCGTCACAGGGGTGGTGGCTGTGGTGGTGTCCTCCAGAGAGCTGCTCATGAAGGAGGTGGTGCTGGAGGCGGAGGGGCTGGTGGTGACTGGGGTCTGAGCCTGCTGACCGCCCTCTGTCTCCTCGACCTCTGGGTCCGCCTCTGTGAGCATGCACAGCGAAGGACATGGGCAGCAAACGCGTGACACGCCATCCATCACTCCAGTGAGACGGTCATGTAAGCCCACTCATGATCACCCACTCGTGCTCAACACTCATGCAATCACTCATTAATCAAACCCCACTCACGTGTACCACTCACATATACCGCTCACAACTCATAAATCCACTGCGGAACAAAAAGCCAGACATTACGCACTATCAATTTTCAAAGGTTGCTAAACTCCATTCTCCGCTTAGTATACATCTCCCTGAAGATGTATTAGATAGTTGACTATCCAGGTCTAGCTTTATACAAGTCAAAACACTACTCATGACAATATGATAAACTGAAATCCAACATACACCTGGATACCGCCGTGGTGAACACATACATTACAGTTTGTATTTCTGTTGGACTCACTTACCAGGCTTGACTTTGCCTCCGTACTGTTCCTCCAGGAGCCCGTTCACCACCAGCTTGTAGATCATGGCCTGAGCCCTCTCCAGGTCGGCCAGCCCCAGGGCACGCTTGATGGGCGAGCGCACCACTGCCCTCTTCACCATGTGCCGCATGAGGAACTGCAGCGCCGCCCGCATCTCTACTTCCTCCTGCAGTACGGGCGAGCCAGCGCAGTCGGCGTTGTGCCCGCTCTCCGTCAACGCCTTGGGCACCAGCAGGAGCTCGGCGTAGCGGCTGCAGCTGAGAAGGGCGCTCAGCGTCTTCATGGCGCCCAGGTAGAGGTAGGAGAGCTGCACTGCACGCATCTCCGACTGGGCCTGCGCCGTGTCGTGGCTCCGGCTGCCCCCATGCTCGTGCGACCTCCTCTTGGCCTCGGCGGGCGCCTGCTGGGAGTCCAGCGAGAAGGAGGTGATCTCGCTCTCCGACTTGGAGTTGGCGGCGTGGGCTTTGACCTCGTCCAGGCTGTGGGACACCCTCAGGTCGCCCGTCTCCCGGGAGCTCTCCGGCTCCGCCCTCTGCTCAGGCTCCGCCTTCTCCTCAGACTCGTGACGGTGCCTCTTCTCGTGCCGGCGGGCGCTGGGCTTGCCCGCGTCCTCGTGGATGCTGGTCAGGTAGGTGAGGTCCAGCAGCAGGGAGGCGGTGAGGCCACGGAATCGGGAGACGTCGAACGGCAGGGGCTCGCAGGGCTCCAGGTTGTACAAGGGGGTGTCACTAGGCGACCAAAAAGTTGGGAAGCTTTAATGAAGACCAGAGTGACACAGGAAACACAGAGTGAGGGGAAGACAGGAGGTAGAGGTACAGAAGAGCAAACTGAAAATAATGGCTGTGAATGGTGAGAGGCAGCGATGGAAGAGCCGGTTTTGTTATCCCCATAATGGGTGGAGCTATCATGTGCTGTCAATCAGTGCCCTGTGTCAGAACCAATTAGATGACTTTGCTCACCAGAGCAAACCACCACGATTGGTTGTTTAAGGAAGTCACCACTGACATATGTTAGCTCCACCTATTTTGGGGTTCATGAAGCCCATCCGTATGTAGTAAGAGGAGTTCAGAGAAGACAGGGATCATGCAGAGCAGAATGATGAGGACCAGAGTAGATAGAGGTAATGTAAACAGCTGGATAAAATAAGAGCTATGGATTATTAGTCACTTAGAGCAAAACAGAGAGATTAAGAGATTACAAACACGAATGCATCTGCATATTAAAACAACAACAACCATTACACATGGTGTTAAAACAAGACATTAACATCTACTTTGACTGATCTATAAATGGAAGTTAACATATTCAAACACACAATGCATCTAACATGATGAACCAGTGTGGAGTATAACAATTAGTTGTGTCCTGGATTGATTTCCTTCATCCATAATTGATGAAGTACCTAAACAGCAATTTACTATGCATTCACGGCTCTAGGGTATTTATTCACCATATACCCCAGATGCAAAAACAAACCACATCTCAATATTTAATGCGATAATGTGCACATAAATGATTAATGTGTGGCATAAAAGTATAGCTTTAAATGTCTGAACTGAGACACACAAGTCTGTGGAAGCAAAAGTCCACTACAGCCACAATTCACCGAAACCATTAAGCAGTGACGTGAACGGCCAGTTTGGGCCTAGTTTACAGATGTTTGCGAAAGTCTGTACCTGATGGTGATCTCCGCCTCGTCCCACTGCACCTTGGCAGAGGTGCTGCCCTCCTTGACTACGCCCAGCAGGGTGGCGTGCCGGCCCGTCTGCTTGTGGACACACCTGCCGCCCACTCGCAGGCCAGCGTCCGCCCCTCCGATGACCGCCAACACGGGCCACACCTCCGTGCAGAGGGTCTTCAGCTGGGCCTCGGACAGGTCGCCCAGGCCGTGCCGGCTGTGCCGCCCCTTCTCCTCCTCCCTCTGCTCCGGCCGGGCATCGTGCTCCTCCCTGCTCTGGACAGAACGGCTCTTCCGCAGCCGCTGCGCTCCCCCGCCACCCCCGGGGCCCCCGCCCTCTCGGAAGCAGGCCTTGATCTTGTGCAGCCGCTCCATCATGTTCTTGTTGATGCAGTGCGTCCAGCGGTCGGTGCGGTGCAGGATGCGGATCAGCTGGGTGGCGGCCTCCGCCAGCACCGTCGCCACGGGGCTGCAGATGGGGTCTCCTGGCAACAGGTCACGCGGGGTGCCCCTCATTTGCATGTCGCATATCTTCACCTGCAAGGGGAGAGCATGATGCTGTCAGCCTCTTGTACACTTACATATAGTTTTATGCTCAGGACAAACTGCAAGAATGCAAAACTGACCACAACATTTGAGTGACTAATCTGTTTTGTAAACTGAATCTTGTGGTAGGCCATGAATAGTGTTATGCTCACACTCACTGGTCTGGGAGTGTTATTAGACTTGTCTGACACTGTTGCTCATTTAACCTGAATGAATACATTTCTGCTCTCTTATGCTGGAAGTTGCTCTGGATAAGAGTGCCTGCTAAATGTATTGTAAAAAAATGTAATGTAATGAATCTGCTGAGCTCTCAGTGTGTTTACAGACATGGAAACCCCACAATGCAGAGGGAATAATGAGAGAAAACAGTCTGAACGTGGCATTCAAAACAGCATTGGCTCTGTTTAACATGACAGGAAGCAGTGCATTTGTGCCCTAAAACCTGACTGTGATATTCCCTTGTAAAATTGCACACAAATAAAGTAACCACACTTACTTCAGTTTCACAATTAATCACATTAGGGGCACACATCTTTACAAAGAGCAATAACACAACAAGTTCATATAAGCATGGAAAGTATTACAAGACAAAAAGACTTTTGAATCGTTTTTTACTGGAGTGGTACGTGGTGCCACAGCGTGATAATATACTGAGTCTGGAAAAATGGTTGATGACTCAGCGCCCCCTAGTGGCAGGTTCCGTTACCTTCTCTCCAGGGTTGCTGCTGTAGAACATCACACAGGGGTACAGCTCAGTGGCATCCACGTCTTCAAAGGCTAATTTGGGCTCCTGTGGTCAGGAATGGCAGTGCGTTAGGAAAAAAAATCCCATCAAAGTCAGCTGTAATAACAGCCTCTATCCCACAGGAGGAAACCGTGCTCAACATTACAGGCATTATACTTGCTGTTGAAAGAAACGGCGCCCTGGCAGAAACGAGGCAGGTCTCTCTCTCTCTCTCTCTCTCTCTCTCTCTCTCTCAAGGCACACGGGCGACATCAGCACGATGACTTTTCCATTTCTCCACATGAACACACTAATGACTTGGCTTAACCGAGAAGCCGCCCTGGGTACCGAGTCAGATTAAAATGATATGCGATCTGAAATGAAAAAGGCCGGCGCTGTGTCGGCGCTGAAAGCACATGGAGGCGGGGGGCTGAACCATCCTCCTTTGCAGATTGGTTGGTTGTGTTTTGTAGAAAATCAACTGCAGCCATTACAGAGCGCTGGTGAAGAGCTGAAGCTCATCTCAAAATACCCACATTCTGCTTATGCTGCTGCTCATCTTTTATTGATCTTTTCCATCTTATATCCAATCATGGTCATTCTAATTAAGTTTGTGTTACGAGAGATGAGAATGCTGTGAGTGGGTGCTTGTATCCTCAGATATTCTGACATTTTTGCAATGATTGTTTCATCACAGTTTAATCACCTGTGTTCAGCTATACTTACCACAGGGTCTAGTCGTCATGTTTAACTACTGACCGTGATTCAGCTACACTTAAAACAGGGTGTGGCCCCTCACGTTTAACTACTGATTTTCATTCAGCTGCACTGAACTCAGGGCTTACCCCTAATGTTTAATTACCGACAGTCATCCATCTACACTCAAAAAAGGGTGTAACCCCCACATTTGATTATTGATAATCCACCAGCAATACAACAGTGTGGTAGTCCTTGAGTTCAGTTACTGACAGTACTTCAGTAACAACAAATCCAGGTTGTGGTCAGTGTGTTTAGTTACTGACAGGTGAGGACACCTAAGAGATTACCACTGCCTTCTCCGGCTGCTCCTTACCTCTCCATTCTTTCCAAAGGACACGGTGCGGGCCTCCATGTCCAACACACAGGTGATGTAGTCGCCCTGAGTGAAGCTGGACAGGGTGAGGGTCTGCTCGCCATTGTGATACAGGTTTCCGCTGTAGGCGCGGTACAGCCACATGTCTGACGTGGTGCGGTGGTTGAAGTCGTGCACAGGCCAACGGGACACGCCCACACAGGTGCCCTCGTTACCCCGGTTCTCCTTCACTATGTAGAACTACAAAAGGACAGTGATGTCATCAGCTTGAAGTCATCAGCTGAAACACAAACCTATAAAAAAGTACTTCACCAACTGGACACAGGCAAGAGTTTTTTGGCCGTATCAATTCAACTAATTCTAATTTATATTTATTAATTTATTATTAATGTATTAAAAATTTCTAACTTATAAATTATTACAGTATTTCTATATATTTTATACCCTTACGTTAAACATGATTTTCAATGAAATCAAATAGCTTTGCTGTTGGGTGGGTTCACCTCGCTTCAGAAATGGCTGTAATGAGGTAATAGAAATGTCTGGTGTATTAGGAATGGCCGGTTCATTTAAAAGGCTCATTGGCTGACTGCCCCAGTGTTGAGTGCTGTACCCTCCGCCATGCTGTGCCTAACAGCTGCTGGTCCTGGTCTAACAGATGGTCGAACCCCAGCATCGGTGGGTAACTGGACACCCTTGAGCTGGTGCCAGTGCCAATTAAAGCACTTCACAGTGGCAGACAGAGAGGATCAATGTCTCCAGCCCTCCTACTGGCCATCCAAGAAGTGGGCTGGCCAAATCCAGAGCCTTTTATTTATTTAATGAATACCGGAATCGAGAACAGCAGCCACGACTCCCAACACAATGATGGTTTGCTAATTAAACCCTGAGACACAATTATTCTTTTCTAATGCCATGCCGGGCAGAATGTTGACCTGGTCCAGGTTGGCGCATTTCACACGACAGGACATTGCAAAAGATGCTCTCAAATCGACAAAGTCAGTAAGCGTGAAGAAAAAACAGCATGGCCACTACCTTCAAATGCTTTGAATAACAGTGAGAGATCAGAGAAAGAAGGTGCAAACACCACACAAACACAAACTCAACTTATCAAAGCTACAGTCAAATTCTACTTCTGCATTATGGGCTTAACTGAGCTGGACTGTAAGACAATAATTACTTATTGTGAAATACAATAATAACACCAATAACCAATACTAATATTAACGATGATCAGTAATAACCCTACAGGTATCAACAGTAATATAGTGTAACTCAGATGATTTCCAATAACCAATACTAATAATACCAATAATCAGTAATAACCTATAGGTATAAACATCAATGTAGTGTAACTCAGATGATTTCTCAATGACACCATCTCGTCACTATGAGTGTCCGGGTGGGCGTGGCCGTACCTTCCACTGGTAGCAGCCAGAGGAGATGCCTGTGGAGGCCAAGCCGTAGCCCTTTCCACCGCTGCCGTGCGTCAGACCCTGCCCGTTCTCCACCACACAGCACTGCGCTTTCTCCGGGTCGAAGGACACCTCCTGGATGGGCAGGTTCTCATCCTCTTCCTCCGCCTCCCCCTGTAGGGAGGAAGGGCCACGGATTACATGACAGTTGCTCAGGAGAGCCTGAAAACAACACTGCAGCCACTACAACGTAGGTGGAAAAACCACAGAAAGCACCTCTTACTGCACTATAATTACAGGGGCAGGAGCTGCAGACGGCCGCTCCCCCTGAACAGGCAATTCCACAGAGGCTTGTACCTGCAGCTTTAGCTCCTGTTCTTTTTCTTTGACCTGGATGGCATGCTTGGCTTGAGCGATAGGTGCCTCCCACATGCAGTCGGACAGCAGAGAGAACAGGCGCTCCACGACCTGAAGGAAAAACCAAGAGGTCAATTCTTTGCAATACCGCCCCCACACTGTACACCTCAATTCCAAAAAAGAAAAAAAGCCGTCTTCAAGATGCAGACCTGAGTCATCTGGTCGTCCTCCACGCTGGACTCACACGCCGGAAGGACAGCTTCCAACACATGAAGAGCCAGGAGTCGCGTTCGCAAGTTCCCCACCAGAGGAACCCCTGAGGAAGACAGCAACACGAACACGGTCAGGCTACATGCACACCCTCGAGCAATACTTTACCTTTCCACGCTGTGTGGATGTCCTCATACTGGTGTTTCATTTCAATTTCTTTATACAGTTCTATACACAGTTGCCCGGCGTACCTGAACAGCACTTCTGAGCGGCGATGTTCAGGAGCACCTCGGTCCACTTAGGGGAGGCCATCTTGGACTGTATGGCTTTGGAGGAGACAACCCGGCGCAGGAACACGAGGAAGTCTCCCAGATGCAGCTCTGCCGTGTGTTGTTTGCGGAGAAGCGCTGCCGTGGCAAAGAGCAGAGTACCCATCAACAGATGAGCAAGCACTTTTACATCCGACACACAAAAATACAGGCAGGCAAAGCCCCCCCCCACTCACAAATCCAGCCGCCAGCGTCCCTTAGGAAATCCATAGCTGGGCCGGCCCATTCAGACTGTCTGAAAACCAAAATGTTCCAATATGCCTCCATGTCAACATCTGACTTTTGCTGGGTTTTAAAAATACACCCATTCCTTTGTAGTCAATGGTAGCTCCTGTGCCGCCACCGCTGCCAGCACACATAATTTCGGCATTTTACTGGTTGCCCAGATTGATTTCCTTTTTTTACCAGAATAAGAAACCATCAGTTTCCCACAGACTAAGCCATGCACCCAACCCAAAACATTTTGCAGGCAATCTGTGGTTTGGAAACACTAGGAAAACACTGGGAAAGTTACAAACAGAAAACTGCAGTGTGATTGCACCTGCTGCGTATACCCTGCCCAGATTCAGTTTTTTTTTTTTTTTTATTTGTTACCTCTGAAGTCCTTCTTCTCAGGGTCAGAGCCTTCCTCAGACTTCTCATCTTCCTCCTCTTTGCCAGTGGCCAGTGGGCTGACACCAGCCTGAGACAGCAGGTTCTTCAGCTGGCTACAGAGCAGATCCAGCAGGGACTGCACCACCTTGGGGCTCAGCTTGTCGGCATACGTCCTGCACCACAGCAGAGAGGAGAGGGTACAATCAATACAGCACAGCGCTCCAAGAAGAGGAGACAGCAGCACATCCACAGCCCAAGAGAAAGCTCTCTCATACACATTCATGATTAACACCTGAGAGTGGTTAACACTCTGTGAAAGGGAGTGACACACTCACAATTAATACGTGAGAAAAATTTATGGCCAAATTTATTTAGCATTTGTGAATGGGAGACACTGACACACACACACATACACACCCACACCCACACACACACACACACACTCATAAGTCACACCAGAAAAAAGAGACAACAGCACACACACTAATAATTAATGTACACCGCTGTATGAGGCGTGCAAGGAGTGTTTTAAAAAAAAAAAAAAAAAAAAAGGCTTTGGAAAATTTTCTGCAGTTTTCCCTGCAAGAAAGAACGACATTCTGCTGCAGCACTACACGTACTCACCCAGTGCTGATGGCCAGGATCTGCAGAAGTCGGGTGCTGGCCACCTTGAGGGCGGTGCTAAGCTGGGACACCCCGGGCTTCTGCAGCAGCTGCAGGGGCTGGCCCAGCATGGTGTCCGTGCCACACAGCTGCGACAGCACGTTCAGTAGCCCGCTGGAGATGGCCAGCGACACGTCGACCGGCTGGTAGCGCACGCTCAGTGCAAACACTGTCACCAGCAGGAGGCGCTGTTGGGCTTCTGAGGAAAATAAAAGAAAACAGACGTGTCATTTTAACTATAAATTTTACTATGATCTCAGTTTACTCAAAGCTGGTCCAGGCTTTCCAATATCCAGAAGCTGTTCCAGGTGTCTTTAAAGCAAAAAACACTGCCAAAACGTCTGGAAAAAAAAGATGACTTCCATCAAGTAAATGACTAACTGTATCTGGTATTAAAGTGCTTGGCTGGAACAAAGCCTGCAAACTCTGTGATCCCTCCAGAACTGGGCTTCTGTAATGCTAATCATTGACACAGAAGCTTGATTTACCTGGAAGTCTCTGTGTGTGCTTAAGCAAATTAACTTGTTTGTTCTGTATTATTGAGAGAACATGTACGATTCTATGGAGGGGTGTGTCCCGGCTCTATGAGGAGGTAGGCATCATTCTATAGAAGGGTGTACCCTGCTGTAAGGGGGCATGGGCCAAACCCTGTGGAGGGTCATCCAGAGGTTGTGTCTCGGGGAATTCCTCACCTGAGTGATGTTGATTGGCCTGCAGTGCCCTCTCCAGGGTCACAGACAGCTGTTGGTAGATCTTATGCACTGCTGTTTGTATGTCCATCTGGAGGTTCCTCTTGGCAGCTCTGATCCCATCCTGGGTCAAAAAACAGACAAAAACAAACCACTTCAGCATCCGCTCCATTCATCCTCTGCAGCAACATTCGGCAATCGCATGCTGATAGCACAGCTCCGATTTATACCGTTTGGGTGAACAAGCCAGCACCTCACCAGATTAGCCAGCTTACCTCTTGAACCGCCAATATAACCTGGTGGAAGACAGAATGTCTAACCAAAGTACCATAGGCAACAGTGTACTGAAACCACAATGAATGTCCCATCCAGCCGAGGACCTGAAGTGACCGTCTGACTGAAGTCTGAAGTTTGAAGTCTGACTGGGAGTGGTGTTGCATTGCTAAGACCCACACACATATATCATCACTAAGTGCACCACCCCCTCTCTACCTGGTAGTGGTGAAGCTGCACGCTCTCCCCTTTGGTGCCGCCGGTGCCCACGGTTCCCAGGCCGAAACAGCCGGCCAGGAACTGCAGCCGGACGGAGGTGAGCAGGGAGGAGGACTGGAACGGCGGGCTGGAGCGTCCCACGCCCGCGGCCTGGCTGCTCTTCTCCTCCATCCCGGAGAGCAGCACCACCATCTGGTGCAGGGCCTCCAGACGCAGCTGCAGAGACACACGCAAACCGTTACCGCGGCTACCTCACGATGACACAGCGTTATTCAATAAGGCCCAAGCAGCCCAAAATTGTATCAAATTTTGCGTATCATACAAAAACCAAAGCGGTATTATGTCTGTAATCAGCAGTCTGTCTGTAGTTAGTGTTTTTCTAACAAGAGGCAAAGAAGTGAAACTGCTGGTTTCTTTGCTCCATACAGTGGGCATAGTGACACTAAGCTCCTGAAGGGTCATAAGGGTCTGCTTGTTTTTTCATGGTGCAAAAGACGAATGATTTTTTTTGGAGGAGAGTCACTACACCTGCTGCTCCGAATGTTAATCGGACATTGACTGTGTCACCTACTAGCACCTACTGGCTTACTCAAAGAAACCAGCTGGACTGTTTTCATCCAATTACTGATTTAATTACATCCATTATGTGCACAGCAACACTAAAAACAAGCAGACCCATCAGTCCTGGCACACAGAAAATGGGAAAGTGATTTGTGCTTAGCTTGACTAGCCATGGTTGGTTATTAGAAGTGGTTGTGACACATTAACCAAATGTATGTTTATGTATGTTGAGCGGGGTGGGCAGTGGGGTGAGATTGGCGAGTACTCCCTACCTCCGCCCGACTCTGCTGTTGCTCCATGGCGATGATAACACCCTGGGGACTGGTGGACATCCCCTCCTCAGGCTCCTTGAAGGCGGGCGTGTTGCCGACGTCCCCACTGACGAAGCTCACCATGTTCTCGATCAGGGCGTGTACCCCCAGCGACCTGTTCAGGTCCAGATCGGACTCCTCGTAGAAATGGACAGAGCTGTAGAGCCGGTCCCGTCCGTGCTTGACTCGGAACCAGGAGTCGGCCAAGGCATCTGGAGAGCTGTGCAGCAATCCTGGGGGGAGGGGATGGGGAAGAAGAGGCCGGAGAGCTTTTCAGAAATAACCCGCACACTGAGGAATCTGTGCTGTGCATCTGAGTGGAGATCTATGGGGTGGTTCTGAAAGTCCATGCGATATGGTTGCCTTGATCAGAATGCATACTCCATTCCTTTTTTTAAAAAAAAAAAACAACAAACGAAACAAATATAATTTGTTGCAGCAGTCAAAATCAAAAGGAACAAATGAAAAATCAGAAAAAAAAAAAGAGGACGCTGAGGAGGGGATGATTCCGAAAGCAGAGAACGAGCGGACGCAGTGCCTGGATAGTCCACCCAATGACAGCCCAGCTAGCAGGAGCTAAAACATATGGAGAAAGGCATTCCGCATATCTCTCAGACACCTGTGAAAAACCTGCCTTTGCCCCGCTCAAAGCACCCCTGCGCAAGAACACACATTCAGAAAGGAAAAAAGGAAGGGGGGGAAAAAAAAAACGCAAAGAGCTGCTGGTGGCTCAGATGCACATGAGCTTGCTTTATGAGACACACCTTAAAAGTGGCTACTTCATTTTGCCTAAACCTCCTTTCATGCTCACTTCCCAATACAGAGAGCACGCCAGAGCGCTGCCAAAGGACTACCAGGCATTGCCACCCTGTACCCAATCTATTCAAACAGAACACCAATGGTTTCAGAAGCGTTCTCCACATGTTCCCGAATTCTGTTTTCCGTATTTATGGCTGACTATTATGTTAACTCTTTCACCGGAATCTGCACAAAACAAGCATGCTGATGAGATTTTGCCATTTCCAATTAGGATCTTATAGATTTACATTACTGTCATCTAGCAGATGCGGTTACCATGTTACGTTCCCATTTATGCAGCTGGATATTTTCTGAGGCAATTCTGGGATAAGTACCTTGCCCAAAGGTACAGTAGCAGTGGCCCCGTGGGGAATCGAACCTGAAACCTTTCAGTTACAAGCCGTGCTCCTTACCACTATGCCACGCTGCTGCCCTGTGAACCTGTAAATCTGTAAACTGTGAATCTATGAAACTGTAAATATCCAAACAAAAGCAAAGCTAAGACCAAAGCTAACCAATCATCGCACACTACCACCAGGATTATGAAGCATTACAAGCACTGAACTGACAACCTGCTGATGCAGTTGCAAATCAGTTACCCACAAAAACCTTAAACAAGTCAAACTCCAGCATACACTGCTTTCTCACCGCTACCTCTTTCAACATCAGATTTGTTATAATCCAGAACTGCAGTGAAAAAATGTACTCAATGCACAGTGTTGTAGCATAACGGCCAGCTATCATTACTTCAATATTAACTGTTATTAATCCAAACCAACTGAAAATGCAGTGATGCCAAACTGCCAACATCAAAATACTCAACACTTAAGACCAACCCAATTGGTTTAGTATGACCAGTGCATTGGGAATTGAGCATGGCACATCGGGGGTCAGGTCATTTAAGTCTGTTGAGAGGAATGAATGTGTGGTAGTGGCATTGCAGTCATGGATATTTGTGCTGGCTTTAAGAGAGAAGAATAAGATTGAACATGCCATCGTGTACTTGCTTGGAGCTCTTCTTGTTTTTGGGGCTCAACTGGCCAAAAAGGAGTAAACACACTATCGCACAAGAATCAGAAAAAAGAAGGAAACGATTTACAAAGCAGCCAGCCATCATATTGTTGAAAGTCCCAAGAGTTTGAATCAGCCCTCTCAGTACATCATGCATCTAGACATATAAACAACACTCCTCAAAGGGCTAAAAGGCCAACTGAAATGGTTATCAAACAACCTTAAGTTGTTTACCCTGGTTAAATTTTGGTTAACCCTGGTTAAAAGGCTTATTGTTTCTGTTTGAAGAGGTCTATATAAATTTCATTTGAAGAGCAGGATCTCGAGCATTACTTTTTTCACAGAACAATCCTAGCTATCTTTGAGTTATGCTCTAATTATACCAAACCCTTCCAATAACAGACCTCTAATAGGTATTAGGATTCTATGTTTTTGTAATTACGAGACTAAATTGTTCTGTTATAACATAATCTAAAAGACTCTGGCCATCCAAATATTGCTTTTGTCCTTTTCATTTTAATATCATGTTCATATTTGATTTTAGCACAACCTGACCAAGTAACAAACTGATCAACTAATAGTTCTATAGAAAACATGACTACAAACACAATACAACCATAGAACTGAATCACCCATAAGACCAAATAAGTAAAGCAAAAAAGTCTTCTACTAAGCTGCATTATTCAGTCATCAGAAAGCAATCGACTCATGCCTCATCAAGACTATCTGGACCACATTTATCAACAAAATGCAAGATAACCGTTTTAATTAAACCGGGACTTCAGTCTACGCAGTGTCATCAAAAGCTGCCACTTGATTACAACTCACCTCTCCTTTTGTGGGATGAAGCCAAGTCCAAGTCAACATTTCTCCTTCCGCTCTAAAAGGGATGGCAAAAACTGCATCAGCAACGACCAAAGTAAACACATTTTCTCTGATGAAGTCCTACAGCTTGTCCTTTACGCTTCAGAGAGAAAGCAAGAAATGCCTTTGTACTGATTCCGTAAACAGAGAACAGCTTCGTCTCCATGCGTGGAGGACTGCGCACGCCAGCAGTGGGTGGGGGGGGAAGTGGAGGCGACAACTCACCAGTGTGTAGCCCTCCTCGTCAGACTCGGGCTGCGACAGGTCTGACTCGCTCCTGGACTTGATGAGTCTGTAGCTGGGGCTGGCCTGGACGGAGCGGCTCTCAGCTGTCAGGCTCTCGCTCCTGCACCACACGGACAATGCACAGCACCCGGGTTAGATGCGTTTCTGTTTCACATCTAATTGAATGCCACTTCAAGCAATATCACCCTGCTTGAGATAAAACGGTTAACAGCGACTGGGTAGGGAGAGGAGATAAGCGGAAGCGGAACGCTAATACAAAGACAATGCAGAAAACGGAATATGCTGAAGCTTCCTAAATAGGTCACTGTTTAAGTCAAACTTGCCAAAACAAGTTATGAGAACACTATCTGGGGCCTGTGCTCTCTGAGATCTCAAATTCCAGGGCTTTAGTCAACATGTCTGAGATTGAGGTAATGCTGCAGGCAGCCCTCCCTGTGGGAAATCTCAATAATGCAACTCCTGCTGTTTTCTAACAGGGCCCATCTGCGGCCACCGCATATACAGCGCCAAACCGACAAGAGGAAGGAAATGCAGACTGGGATTTCCTCAACAAGGAACACATACTACGGCATTTTGTTTAAGATGCAGTGTTTTCAAGTACTGCAGCTACCAAACAGAGCACGTGTGTTATAGCCCACAGATGGCCATTCTCCTGAACCACCTCTAGAGGGCCTGTAGAGTTTTTTTGACGACAGTACGTTGATGCTGTCCAGACAAGTTCCAACAAGAAAGATGTGTTAACATGAAATGAAATGAAATGATACTATTCAACCCTCTGATGTATCATTTACATCACTACATGCAGAAACAGAATCAATAGCAGTAACTTTATAGCAACTGGGTCCATTATGTGAGAAAGACTCTTTGTTTGCAAAAAGGCTGCTACCTATTTCACAGTCTGTTTCTACTTCCTGTTAAACCCCTTTCTATCTTCCTGTCTTCCTTATTAATCTATTTTCCTTATTAATCTAACTGCTCAGAGGCACTCCAATGTACACAGCATGTAAATCCGGGTTTTGGTTGACATAACAATGCTACGCATGTAGCCTTTTTTCCAAACCAAAAACAAGCTCCGCATTCCAGTGTAAAAACCCACAAATGTTTACTGAACTAATTTCACTAATGGAACTGCAAGTGAAAGGGAAGAGAGAGAAAAGACATGCAGTGAGCCGCAACTGAGGGGTTGAGCTGAAGTGGGGTTTAGCAAAACGTGCTTCACCTGGTCATGAAGCCCATGCCCTCCTGGGTTCCCCCGCTGGCTGGCTGGGCGGGGCCCTCCTCCTGCTGCTGCTGTTTGAGCAGGTCCCCCTGCACCTGACTGACCCCCAGCACCAGCAGGGCGCATCGGTGGATCACCGAGTTGCACGCCGCCGTGTACAGGTCCTGTCCCTCCGGCAGACCCGTGCTGTCCCGTCTGTCCTCCTGCAACTGCGGGGGCTCCTCCTCTCCCCCCCGCGGGCCGGACGAGGAGCCCAGCCCAGCGGCGCTACCAGCCCGCTCCCTCTCCCGGCTGCGGGCTGCTTCCCGCGCTGAGAGGAAACATTGAAAGATTTCTGTACCGTGCGACACAAGAGACACAGAGCCGGGGTTAGAGACATGCCGCTGCCAAGCCGCCACACCTGCCCAAGTTCATGGGTTTCACACACAGGGGCTACATCCCAACCCAGGCCTAACTCTCTGTGGGAAACACTGACACAGTATTAGTGATAACAAACACATCATGAGTTAATGATCTACACAAACAGTCATTCAGATTAATACAACGACTTGATTTGAGTTTCTAAAAATATGGTGATGCCTTTTAGTACAATGTTCTAACGTTAGTTATTTCAAAATGTTCTGTCAGTTATTTGACTGGATGCAATATGAACACCAGAATCATTCAAACAATGTAAGTATAGCTGAACTACATTACAGCCTACACTTACATTTCATAATCACATAAACCATCTATCAGGGACTGACTAGGGCATGCAATATGCATATGTATTTGCAATGCACAGCTCCCGTGTGTAAAAACTATAAAATCAGACAGGCACTTTCACTGGTATGTGTATGTGACCTCACAAACATCACCATGCACAAGAAAACAAGCATCTTCTCAATGCGGGAGGGGGGAAAAAGGCCTTGCAAAGCAAAATAGGACCTGAAATTTTTTGCACAGAATTTTCCAAACTGAAGACCAAATTGAAGCCACTAAGTGCTGCTCTCTTCTTTTTCCCCTGGCTCTGAAAGCAGGCATTGCATGAGCCTTAATATGGAGCAGGAGGCAACACAGAGATGAAGCCAAACAGCCTCAGTCCAGCTCTGGTGTGCGTGTGTGTGTGTGTGTGTGTGTGTGTGTGTGTGTGTGTGTGTGTGTGTGTGAGAGCATGCGTGCAAGTGCGTGTGAGTGTGCCTGTATCAGTGAGTGAGTATGTGTATGTGTGCAAGTGTATGCGTGCAAGTGAGTGCGTATATGTGTGTGTGCACGCCAGTATCAGTGAATGCATGTGTATGTAGGCATACAGGTGTGCCTGTATCAGTGAGTGAGTGAGTGAGTGTGAGTGTGTGTGTCTGTATCACAGAGTGTAGGTATGTACTCACTCCCTGCAGTCATGACCTCGTGTTCCCTCTCGTCCTCCTCGTCGTCCTGCTCCGGGTGCCCCTCTTCCCGTTCGCGGTCTGCCCTCTCCTCCAGCTCTGCCTCCTCATCAATGGTGCGTGTAAAGGAGTGCTCCTGGGGGTCCATGTCCAGGGAGTCCTGGTTATCCGAAACCTGAAACACCAGTCCAGTCTGAGACTCCGCCCTTTACAGTAAGACGAGTCTCAGACACTGCACTGCACAGCCAGACGAGTCTCAGACTTCACTCTCTGTATATCCAGACAAGTCTGAGACACCACACTGTATAGTCTAACGAGACTCAGATGCAGCTCTGTACAGCCAGATGAGTCTAAGACACCGCTCTGGATGGCCAAATAAGTCTCAGATACAGCTCTGTACAAACAGACGAGGCTAAGACACCGCTCTGTACGGCCAAATGAGTCTCAGATACAGCTCTGTACAGCCAGATGTGTCTCAAACATCCTTCTGTGAAGCCAGACAAGTCTCAGACACCACTCTGAGGAGCCAGATGAGTCTACAGACACCCACATAAACATAGACCTACCCAACCCGCATCATCACTCAGATTAGCTCCACAAACCTACCCGTCTCTCCCTGGAGGATGACCGAGTCTGAATGAGCTCCATGTTCTTGCAGGCCAGCAGGCGGTTCCGGACCTTGTACACACTGCGGTAAACCTCAGCTAGGGCCTTACAGGGTTGGTACCTGCCGAAGAGGAGAGAATGTGATCGGTCGAGACCTGAGCTCTGAGACCTGCCAATGGCTATCTGTTAACTTCCTAAACCTGATCTAACCTGCTAACAACTTAACATCAGAGCACCAAACAACCACGTCCAAAGATTACACCAGACAGGACGATTATAGCCAATAACCAAATATCACAGTAAATCTCGATGACTGTGTCACTGGAGGCACTGAAATAAACACTGGGCATTTCTTTAGCACGCCTGGCTCCTTCGGTTCTCAGGGAATTCAAAGCCAAGTCATTCTGCATCGAGATTAATGATGTGGCAAAGAACACTGCATTCCCACACAACCCCAGAAGGGCCAGACAAAGTGACAGGCCCTAGGCTGCGGCGCTTGCGTACCTCCCTTCCCCACAGGCTTGGCTCAGCAGGCCCGTGTGCTTCAGCAGGGCTGCCAGGACAAATCTCGACACCGTGTCCAGCAGGGACTCGCTGCTGAGAGTGGCATTGTCCCAGTCTACAGAGGGAGAGAGAAGAGTGAATACTCACAGGAAGAAGCGGCAGGGACGCAGTCAAAATGCCCCCGGAGCAAGCAGCAGCATGCCTGTACCTTTGCTGATGGCGTAGTCCTGCATGTTGATCCACAGGCTGTTGGCGGGCTCCTTGGTAGATCCCAGGGCCAGATCTACTAACATGGTCATGTCGGGACGCAAGGCGCACTCGAAGGGTTTCTGTTCCTCGTTCCCTGACAGGGCCACTTCCAGCAAGGAGCTGATGCAGTTATCTGTAAAATAAACACAAATTCACATATATCAATGGACAGCATCTGGCTGAAAGATGTCCGCCTTATTTTTTTCTAAAGTTAAGACTAGTTAAGACTAGATTTTCTGAAGTTTTTTTTAATATATATATCAACCTCATAAGGCCCAGTCTGCTTAATACACTCAACTAATCATCTGACTTTTGCCAAAGGGAAAGTAACTAACAACCTTTTTTCCAGAAAACGTATTTTCTTTTCACACTTACAAATTCCAGATAGACATACATGCTGAACGCAGATGAGTGGGAAGGAAACATCTGACTGGCCCAGAGCAGCATTGGGTGTCATGTCTACCATGAGAGTAAAGAATTGCTCACTGAAGAGGCACACGTACCCAGCTGGGGGATGTCCATCTCCAGCCCGTTGCTGAAGAGTGGGGTCTTGAGCCAGTAGCTGGTATCCAACTCCTCCGGGGAGGCGGGCGCGCCCTGCAGCATCCCCCCTAGACAGCGGCCCACCAGCAGGGCCACAGTGCGCTCCAGATCCACCAGCCACACCCACGACTGGGCCGGCTGAGGGAGGGGCAGGCCCGCCGGGTCCACAGAGTCTGGGGTTCCTGTAGAGACAGAGCATTTCAATGCTGATAGGGAACGGCTGCCCTGATATTCTCCTCATCGGCACGGCTTTATACCTGGCTGAGGCATTACTTTTCCATTTTCACCAGATTCAGCGATTGCATTTTAATAATTGATTGCCTTTAATGATTAGGACAGAATGGGCCTTATAAAAAGACATGAACTCACAGGAAGCAGATGATCTACCTGCTACAGTATGTCACTTTGTCCTCAACTTCAAGGAGCACGTTTAAGCAGGAGTAACATCTTTTTCAATGCACGCAAATTATTATAAGAGTGTAAAGATAGAGAAATTACAAAAGTAATAAATATTAAATATATTAAATGTAATACAAACATAAGAGTATACAATACATATTAAACTTAAATATAAGATACAAATACTACAGACATGCAAATCATTGTCTCACTAAGTCCAGCTGTGAGTTTTACTGAGCAAAAGCTCAATCAGGCAGAGAAGATAAGAAAGCAGGTTTGCAGTGCCTGGAATATGCCCTGGCAGGAGAGGACCAGAGAAGGGGCAGTTGGGTGGGCAGCAGTGTAGCATAGCGGTTAGGGAGCAGGACGCGTAACTGAAAAGTTGCCGGTTCGATTCCCCACGGAGGCACTGCTGCTGTACCCTTGGGCAAGGTAATTAACCCACAATTGCCTCAGTAAATACTCAGCTGTATAAATTGACAAAATTGTAAAAACCTGTAACTAATCTAGTTACTCTAGAAAAGAGTGTCTGCTAAATGCCTGTAATGCACTGTAACCTAATGTGCCAGGTGTCTCTCACCATGCAGGGGCCACTGCAGTTCCTGGTCCTCCAGCAAGGTGGCAGCAGGGAGCAGCCTGTTGAGGCGGTCCAGCGGAGGCAGCAGGTCCAGCAGGAAGCCCAACAGAGGGCGTGCCACTGACACAGGCAGCAGCAGCAGGGAGTTAATGATCTGACACAGCATGCTGCCGGCCGCTGACACGTAGACCACATCTGAGACAGCGCCACCAGGAGGAGAGGCAGGTTAGAGATGGGGATGTAAAGTTTGCACACAGACCACTGCCACCGGCTTCACAGGCTCTGACAGATACCTGTGTCAATATTTCATGTCCCAGGTGACACTGTTATTATAAAAGGAATGTGGCTGGAGGGCAAGAGATAAACTGGGTTATTAGAGTTCTCATCTAAATAAAAGGTAAGCAATATTAATGGAAATGTATTTGACATGTAAATATCTTATGGCTCCCAAGATTACTTATTAGAATAATGAAACCCTGCTCCCTGCTCACCCTCCCCCCCCTCCCCCCCAAGGCATTGTGTAATACCCAGGTTCTGTCCAGTAATGACTCACTGAAACACATCACTGTATTTACACTTCCAGGCAGGAGAATGAATGGGATCAGGAAATTAGATAATTTAAGCCGGCTCTTCTTCATGAATATTGATACTCTCCTTCATGACAAAAATGTTGATTTTCCTTCATTTGCTGTTAATCAACAAGTTCCGAACCACCAGTGATCTCATGCTTGACTATTTGAATAACTGAGCACTGCTGTTCCACAGGAAGGAAAAAGTTAGACTATCCCACGAGGAGCGTGAATCCTCTAGGGGGCACTGTACCTCTGAGCTTCTCCCTGACGCTGCCATTCCCCGAGCTCTCCTTCAGCAGGGTGGCAGAGCGGGAGAAGATGTCTGTGGCGTGAGGAAGCAGCAGCTGCAGGTGCTTATGCAGTAGAGCCACGCTGCTGGAGTTCTGGCGCGAGGCAAGAGGAGACGCAAACACAACCAGCGATGACTAACTACACAAAATCATCAAGAAATACCACCACAAACACAGACCCTCATTCCACGTACCAATGTACTCTGTCCCTGATTTTTTTAAAAAAAGGCAATAAATGAACAACTACCTATAATGTTGACTAATCTGCTTTTTTTGGGGTCGAACGTAGTGATTGACACACGTGTGGACGTGGGTGGTGGGTGATGTGGTACGTGATGGTCCATGGCGTCCCTCACCTCTGTGACACTGTTGATGTGGCAGTAGGCCAAGAGCTGTTTCTGCAGCGAGCAGAGCAGCTCATGCAGGTGGGCGGGTTGGCTGCTGTCCGAGGGGGAGGTGCCTTGTAGGAGCTTGTCGCTGTTTTTCTCCAGCTCTCCGAATGCCTGATCCTGATGACCAAGAACGGGGTGTTTCAGGACATTTATAGCAAGAGAAATGCCAGCTAGCATGCACTAATGAGAATGATATGAATATCTGGGAGAAAGATCTGAATAGAAAAACCCTATCAAATTGAACACTCCCTTTTTTCCTTCACATTGCTGTGATTCATAGCACCGAGACTGAATAAAAAAGGCATTCCATTCTATTTTGGTGGCAAACAAATCAAAGAGGCATTCATCACATCATTATTTTTACTTCTTATCTATTTGGCAGGTGCTTTTATCCAGGGAGACCTACAAGGCTACGATGACACGGCACAGTTAACGCATATCACAGAGCAGTCAGAATTTTCTCCACGCATGTTCCCTGGCGTGATTCTGCTGTTTGCTTGCTGCATGTGTGTATCGCCGTGGGAGTGTGAACGTGCGCGGGTCTTTGCAGAAGCAGTGCGCTTTGATGAGTCCTCCAGCACAGAGCTGTAATAAGCACAGGATTATCGATGACTCATTCTCTGCTCTCCCTCCCACACACAGGGGCCCCGGCTGCAACACCGTCTCTCACCGTGTAGAAGCCCAGGTTCCTCAGCAGCGTCTTCATCAGAATCTCGGCCAGGTGTGTATCGGGGTGGGTGCCGGGCAAGCCGTAGGTGGGGTCCAGAGGGACGCCGAAGGACAGGCCAGCAGGGGGTGCCTCGGGGGCATCGGGAGGAGAGCTGTACCCAAGCAGTGAGGCTACATGGGTGTGGTCCTGCAGGCTGGTCAGGATAATGTCCAACTGCATCCTCTGAAAACACACACACCCGCAGACCTGTTGGAACCCTGAGAGGCCAGGAAACACACCTCCGACCCCTCAGCACCACCGAGCCAGGAAACAGCTGCCTTTTCGTTGTCAAGACTCAGCGAGGGCATATGCAACTTCAGCAGAACTCTGAGTTTTCAGGTTTTTACAGGCCCAGAGGGATCTTTTCTTAGACCTGCAAGTCACCTAGCTTGTAAAATGGTAGGGGAAACACTGCCATAAGTAGGACAACAAATTATGCTGTGAGGTATGGTAAGCTACTTTGTAGCATGTGAAACATACAGTATAAACGGGCAGTAATAACAAAAAAAGAAATGATGACAAAGCACTGCCTTCTGCAATAAATTTCAACATTCGAAAAAGTACTAGAGTGAAAAAATTCTAGCTGCAACGCAGGACATTTAACGTTAAAAAAAGGAAGACCCTCATGTCTATTCCAGCGGTTTCCTGTTCACAGCTGTGCAGCTCCTTTGACAATAGAGAGGCCATGGGTCACACGGTGCAGATGAACAATAGCTTTCAACACCTTGTTACTGTGGACAAAGTGAAATTTTGCCACAAACTGAAGCACTGACAGTTCAGAATTCACATCATACCACAACCAACTTGGACTACATCACTGAGAAGACGGGGAAAAAACTACACTGTGATAATTCCTTCAGATCTACAGCCAGTACACTATAGATCACAGGGCTGATTGCTTCCTCAAGGACATTAAGATAAAAATACACCTCTCTACAGGTGACTATATGCCACACTTAGAATGCCCGCGGGAAGACGTGGAAGTGCTGTGTGGGTAGAACAACAACCATCACTTTCTGTTTTTTTATCTTTATCCCAGCTGTAGCATGGATGTATGCAATTCCATTAGTAGTAACACAGTAACAGCGTGCGGTACCTGTCCTTTGGATAAGCTCTCCCATCTGTCAGGCCCCTGGGGGAGCAGGGAGTGCAGCAGCTCCATTCTCTCTCGCAAGGGGGGCAGCAGCATGGTGGCTCCCACCGACAGCGTCTCTATAACAGCCTAAAACAACAACCGCACAACGGCGCCGGCGGGTGCAAATCAGTGCTCGGCGTCCTCCTCTGGAGATCAACAGCAGCTGCATCCGAAACGCACCTCACCTCGCATTCTCTGCAAACGCTAGACCTTACTGTTGTTTAATACATAGCTAATTGGGTACTTCACAGTACTTGTTAGCTCACTGTCAAAAAAAGGAAATAAGCACTTGAAAATTAATCAGGTTTGTGGTATAGTGTCGAGCGCACACCCTTTGGATGACCCTTACAAAGGAGTGACAAATGTGCCAAACCAAAAATATTCCCAGCGTTAATGCATTTCAGAGAATCAGTCTAGGTGCCCCTAAGCATAATTTCCACTAGTACTTGAGTTCATGCAGGGGTTACATATCAGTCTCAACATAGCTGTAATGACCACAGCAACAGATGAGGAGGCCCCTTCATGCAGACCCACCTCTTGGATCTCGTCTGGCACAGAGGAGTCCATGAGGCGGAAAAGCAGGTTTCTCAGAGGCCTCGCCTGGCGACCCAGGATGCTGGTGGCCACGCCTCCAGCAAGGGCCAGAGCCAGGTGATTCGACAGGAGTTTCAGACACAGCTTGAGGAAGTTATGATGCTCCCTGTATAAATACAGAGGGTGATCAAAATGAGTCTCATATTCACCTGCAGTATAAAGCCAACTATTGATTCAGCTGAATAGAAAGCAATGGTTGATGTGGTCTTTTCCTCCACACGTGAAGCGACTCGGCCACTGATGCTTCACTAAGAAGAAGCAGTATGGTTACCAAGGTGATCTGGAAATTCACAGGCCATCACTGAAAAGGTCACCTGGCTCAGGCCTACCTTGATGAGGGGAAGGGGAGAGGGGGCACCTCACTGTTGATGCCATCGCAGTACCGTTCCAGGAAGGAGCGAAGATGCGAGAAAGTGCTTTCTTCTAAATCCACACAGTAGGGACGATGCCATGCTACGACTTGCCTTTTGAAGGAAGAACACAGTACAGGTCTGGAACCTCTCTTTGAAAGTATAAACACAGCATGCATTGCCTTCTATGTCTGGTAAACAGAACGTCTGTTCAAAAAAGAGCCAAGCACTTTTACCCTGTCTCTGAACAACCGCCTAACCTTTTCAGCAACAACAACAGTTGTCACAGCTGTGGACAGCACTCGCAGAGGTATTTAAAGACAACTGTTTGCATGTTGTTTTTTCAACTGTTCCCGTTTGTGCTGCCTAGCAAACATACATTTTATACCTCATGCTCAACAGTTCAGTTATGCAGCTGGGCTTTCTGTCCAGCTGATGAGAGTGCCTCCCTTACACAGCAGTACAACAGCAGTGCCTCTAGCAAAACCAGGCATCCTGACTGCCCTCACCCACCCTGACCCCTTTAAACCCCCCGGGGTCCAAATTCCATCACTCACCTGTCCCGGGGCAGGGCGGTCCAGGCCAGGCTGTGGGAGGTGCCTGCAGAAATCTGCTGGATGGCAACCCCATCCAGGCCAATGACCTTCTTGGGTTTTGTGATGGGCCCGGTGGAATTACCCTGGCCGCACTGTCCCATGGAGTTGTTACCCCAGGCGTACACCTCGTTGTCTGCAGTCAAACAAGACAGGTCACATTTCTGATAACCAGCGACAGGAATGTCAAACATCTCCTATAAAATTTAACCAAACAAGCTCATCCAGGTCCTTTGGAGTAACAGGCCCCAGAGAACCAGTCGTGCATTGTGGCTTTCGCCTGAGTGTGAGATTCATGGATTTGGCAGCCCTTTGAAACAAGCAGGTGACAGAATTCAGTACTCCTTGGTCCTTTGTGTGTGATGGCTGAATAGCTGGACGGTGGAACTTACCATGTGACAGAGCCAGGCAGTGGCTGTCACCAATGGAGATGTCCACCACTCTTGTGGTGGCCAGTTCTTCAATCAGCTTTGGTCTGAGCGCAGTGGCTTCAGAGGAGCCGCACCCTAGGCATGCCCCACAGCCCCATGCGTAAACCTGCGGTGAAGACAGCACGACATGGGCCTCCTTCACTGCACACCTCACCACACCCGACAGCAACAGCCTGCTTCACAATACAGAGCTGGCCGGCTGAATGAAATCATTCACGACGCAAAGCAGCCGATACGACCGACAGCTCTGACTTACACGCAAAACACAAAAGGCTATACATTTACCACTGTAATTTATGATTTCCAAATGTGGCTGAAAACATGGAGCTTTTAGTGGGGTGCATTCCTGCGAGATATTTAGAAAGGAATTCCTCCCTGCCCGGGCTGGCGGAATGGGAGTTCTGGTAACCAGATGATTAGAGGCAGACAGGAAGTTGCACGCCCCCAAGTCTTTCTCCAAATCCCTCTCTCCAGTTCTGTCTCCCAGGAGATAAGGCACAGCTACAGAGCCCACCAGCTCAGCAGCAATGTCACATGTGGTAGCAGGTGAATATGCTCTGACAGAGCTCTACACTGCACAGCTCTGGCAGCAGAGCTCAGCGGGCTAATGAATGGTTCCCTCACTATTATGCAATTGTTTCTTTCCGTTCCAAGTTTTTTTTTTTGTTAGATACATTCATAATGTACTCTAGATTTAGGGTGAAACTGTACCCCAATATGACAATATACTTAAATATTGCATTATGAAACAGTAACATTAAACACCACACAGTACACCATGATGCATAATGACATCACACAACCAGGTTTCTGCGTGTATCTCTCAAAAATATACTATAGATGTAACATAAGAATATCATATAGACCTATAACAGAACTAGATAAGACAATGGAACACAGTTCCATGGACTAAAGTGGACAGTGGACTAAAGGTGTGTTGTAACCGAATGCAATGCGAAATTTAGCTTCGCTTTCCTTGTGCGGGTTTGATCGCTTGCCTGAAAAATAAACAAGCAAATTTCGCGCCACATCACAGCAAGCATTTTTGACTACACCAACGCTGCTAGCAAGTTTGCTAGACACAATAGAAGACAGCTAAGTTATCTTGCCTTGCTAGCTAGCTAGTTAATTAGCATATATAAATACCGCACACGAGCAGTTTGTCATTTCTTGTGAACTCTCTTTTTTAAGAAGTAATGTTTCTCTAAAGTTTCAAAGTTAACAGTCAACACAACAATGGGTCCAAGTTTTGAAACCTCAGCTAATGGACAATACCAATCAGCCTCAGATTTCTGGAAAGGGGGCATGGCTTCTAGCCCTACTTAAAGGTGATTGGCTTTCGCCAGGCGAAGTTTTTGCTTGAGTTGAACATTTTTTAACTCAAGCAAACACTCATTTTGCCCATTTCACGCCGCTCGCAGTTTCGCTGCGATTAACTCTGCCTATTCGCCTCCTGCCATTGACTTTTCACGCATTCGGGTCGCTCGTAAATTTCGCGTCGCGTTCGGTTAAAACTGAAGACTTTGTTTCCCCATACTGTCAGCTGTTGAAATGTCACTAGTAGTTTGATTTGAAGCTACTGCGCAAGTTCAGTTGCCAGTTCTTTTCATACAGAAGATTCCTCACACTTTCCAACACATATGTGACCTATAGGATCTGGGTTCAATCCAGCTATGTCATCAGACACCAATTAAGCAATAAAAATGCCCTAAAAGAAATGTAACCTAAACCGACTAAAATACATTTTAAGTAATTACCTTGTAATAAAAAAGTTATGGATGATACTGTAACATATTGATAATCATGATATTATTTGGGAGAATGATCACATACTTATAACTAATTATCATACTGTTTCACCCCTATTCTAGATACGTGGCGATTTGTCAATACGGTATGACAACAGCTCTTGATAAGCAAAACGACTTGAAAATCTTGATCAGTGAAGCAGCATTTCTGGTTAAAGCTGCTTTGTAACTCAGACTCTGACAGTTTCTCCACCCAGAGCAAAGCAACCATACCTGTCCTGTGGAGGTGAGCGCCAAGGAGGACTGGCTCCCTGCGCACACCTTACGAATAAACATGCCCTGCAAGGCCTCCACAACTTTGGGCTTGTACACTCTGTTTGTGTCCCCATGGCCAAGCTTCCCTGAAGGGTTAAATAGAGGAAAATGCATTAGGGCTCACACCCATTCCTCATTCAATCCTTAACTTTGAATGTGCACATTGAACAGCCAGCAGTTACTAAAATAAACAAAAAATTAAATGAAAAACAACCATTTTTTTAAAACTAATTTACTTAGTTGTGAGCAAAGCATGTTTGCTTTGAGTCTAGACTGAATAGTTAATGCTAACAGTACAGTACAGTACTTTTCAGTGAAAGATCATTATTAGTGCAAATTTGCCCCTGCTCACCGTTGTCTCCTCCACCAAAGGACCAAACTGTGCGGCCATCTTTCGACAGTGCAATGGTGTGGGAGCTCCCACAAGACACCTCTCCAACATTGCTGATGTCTTTCACCAGAGTAGGAATGTTTCTGCTGTTGCTGTCTCCGTGACCTACGCATTGGCAGAGGCATCGTTACAAACGTCAATCTACCCATGGGGCTTGCAAGAAAGTATTAAGATGGGACAAACGAAAGTGCCTGAAATTACCTAGTCTTCCGAAATCTCCCTCCCCCCACGTGTAGAGCTCTCCGTCCTCGCTGACGGCAGCGCTGTGCCTGTACCCCGCAGACACGCACACCACCACCTGCACAGCACAGCGGCACAGGTGTAACCACAAGCACACAACACCGAATGAGCAACTGCAAGTGAGCAACACAGGCAAATTGTGCAGAGCAACTGCACTGCGCGATCATTAGAAAAAAAAAATCAACCACTAACAAACAACTAACAAGTGAAGCTTGAGAAAACAGTAAAGAGTAAATAAAACTGGTTTGAAATTCATCTTTTGCCTCACATATTCCACACACTACAGTATGCAGAGTTTTTACATTCTTAATGTCTCTTACGCAGATAAAGCCACTTAAGAGTCAGAAGTCTTACAAACTACGCAACACTTCAAAGCAGAGATCAGTGGTATTATTCCGGTTGTCAGGGACACACCTTTCCTTGGAGGGGGCCTTGGATGAGTTTCGGGTATTTCTGCGTGGAGCTGTTCCCATGGCCCAGCTTGCCGTAGTCCCCATCACCCCAGCTAAACACCTCGCCCTCGGTCGTGAAGGCCAGGGTGTGGCCATCTGAGCCTTTGGAGGATGACACTTTCTTGATGGCTCGGTGGGGTTCAAAGGTCAGCTTCTTCAGAGTGGACTGGTTGTTGGAGTCGCCCAAACCTAGCCTTCCGTAGCTTCCCTTTCCACAGGCCCGGACCGACCCGTCAGAGGAGATGACGAAGGTGCAGTACTGCCCGGCCTCAATCTGATGGGTGCAAAAGCCAGGGATGAGCAGCGGTCAGAGGCAACCAATCAGACAACTGCAGCCATCTTCGGTGCCATTAAACAGAAATGATTCAGCACAACCAGAGTTAGCAAGTTGTAAACTACAGTGTGGTGCATTTAAAAATAACTTCATCGGTTTATGCAAGCCCAGTTTGCCATGAAAGAGTCAGCACAATGCATGGCATAGTCCGCGGAGACAGCAGAAGGGCTGCAGCAATGCATTATTCACGCCCTTGCCATTATCAACAAAGATCAACATGATTGTGTAACGGGGGAAAACCAGCCTGAACAGCCATCCACACAGCCTGCTGGAGCAGAGGCTGACCGCGACAGAAGAGCAGGTTAACATTTCATTGCAGAAAAAAATGTTTTATTTTTTTTCATGATCTACATTTTAATAAAAAGTCAAGAGGAAGAACACTGCACACATTTTACATTTCCCATATGTCCCGACATGTCTCCTACTTCATCGGGCCATACTTGGAATGTTAATTTGTTTGTCAGAAGCCCCTGTGCAGGGTGACTTACAGGGCATTGCTTTTATTAGTATTAAAACTGACCAATCAGAGTAAGATTCTTCCCCTTACCGTCTGGGCATCGGCGAAGCTTGGTGCCAGTTTTGGCTGCAGGATCTTTTCCTGGGTGCCCTCCACCAGCTGATGGCTGCTGTTGCTGCCCCAGACATAGACCTCGCATGTCTCCGACACCATGGGCGCCTCTCCTGTTTGGATGCTATCCGGACTGGCACAGGTTCTGGAGTAGTCTGATGCCATTCTGCAAACCTTTTTAACCCACCACCCAAAACAGACGTTTTAGTACAGGTCTGACACGCATACATTTGCACTACGATATAATAATGGAATTGGTCCACATCAAAAGCGATATCTGCACCCGTTTCTATGACTACAGTCCAGACACAAGAGTCTATACATTAGACTAAGGGTTTATTGACGCTGTTTATTGATGTGGGAATAGTGTATTACCTCTTCAAACAGGCAGAGTGCAGCTTCATACAATGAG